>NC_058091.1:292460454-292763484 GCF_020171115.1 Neogale vison
TTCTCGCCGCCGCGGCTGGAACTGCAGCTCTCGGGATGGGAAGGTTACGGGCTGGGGAGAGCTGGCTCTTGTGGGCACACACTGATTTGCAAGTGAATGAAGTGGGAGGGAGCAAAGAGAGGAGGACTTTGTTAGCGAGGCCCGGCGCCTGCCCCCGCCCGCCCCCTCCCCCCGACAGAATGACTCCCTGTGTTTGAAGTCCTGAGCGATTCGCTCCCGGTAACACTCCCTCAGCCCCAGGCTCTCCTTGCCTTGCCTTTCTTATTTTTGGGGGTTAAAACAGACTCAGAACTTGGGTGACTCCATCTGTTTCCTCCTTTATACTGTCAAAATGCACCTTGTGCTATGATCCGCCAACAGTCGGATGTTCTTTTCTCTCTCTCTCTCTCTTTTTTTCCGACCGAGCATTACAATTCCCGGGGCCCGAGGCCGTCGTGGCGCTCGCAGCCGGCCGGCTCCGTGCTGCAGCTCGCAGGACACGCACACAAAACCAGCGCGTCTCCGGAGAGGACAGTCCCGGTGGCTTTTCTGCACAGCACGAGCAGGCGTTCTCCAGGCGCGGGCAGACACACATTCAGACGTGTCTGTGCTTCCATCCTACCAGGAAGGCAGGGTTTTCCATAGTTCTGTGATCTCTGTTACTCTGTCGAGTGGGTAAACCCCAGCATGGGGTCGCCCGAAGCCGCGCTGCCCGGGGACTGGCAGAAACGCTCCCAACCCGATCCCTCAGGCTCGCCCGCGACTTCCGGCTGATTCCATCTTCCTTAAATGAGTTAATACAAGGATACAAAAGCCGTGCAGAAGAGGGGTGGGTCATGACAGTCCAGGTCTGCCCAACGGTTCGAGATCGTTCAGGAAAGTTCCTCAAGTAGGATACCCTCCACATTGAACTCTTTGGTACGCAGAGCAGTGGGCATAGCTAGATTTACAGTCCCCAAAAAAGGAATTTCTAATAGTAGCTGTAAAACTCTTAAGCGTGCCAGAGTATTATTAAGTGAGAGTAATGGTTTTCTACATGGAAGATGTAGACATGAGGGAACCAGGCACTGCTGGATTAGGAAAATTAAATCTAATTACCACAGTGATTGCACCCAGGGTCAGTCGCATCCCAAACCGCTGTTTGTGTAAGCTGCAAGTTCATGGGGAGATTTCCATTGCCTGGTGCTCTCAAAACAAAATCCGGGCCACTTTGGCCTCTGAGTGATTAAACTGGTTGGAGGCCGGTCTCCTTCCCAACTGAGCTCTTACTGGAAAATCTTTTCTTTCACTAATAGAAGTTCAGGCATTTAAGTAAAGCCAAAATCAGAGTAGTTCCTCTAGGCCGTCTGTGCTTCAAAGAAGTGTGCTCGGAATGGTTTTAGCACAGATGTTCCACACATGGAAGATGGAAAGACTCTGAATTTTTTCTTGAAAAGATCTTCTCCTAATGAAGAACTGCCACCAATTTACAAAGAAAGACTGAACATTTTTTCTTCGAGCAGCTATTTAAACTCTTGCAGAGAAAGGACAGGCAGGCAGAAATATGCTTCTGATTCATAGTTCATTCCTCAGATTATGAATTTCTCATACAATTAATTGGAAACACCAGCGCTTTATTTTGTATAGTCCTTTGCTGATTACAAAGTACTTTCATAGACTATTTTATTTAATTCTTCTTCCAACAAGTGATATGATTTTTCCTCATCAGGACAGAGGAAATAGATTGATGAAGAGATCACATAGGTTAAGTAACGTGTCCAAGGCAATAAGACTGGTAAGCAGAAGAGGCAGACATACTCCTAGAAAAATTGTGTTCAGGGTGTATGTATATATATAAAATATGCATACTACATAAAATTTTTATGTAATTTTTAAAATTATGCACTTATAAGTATGCCAATAAAAACAAGTCACATTTTAAGGGTATCTTTTAGAAAGATGTGCAAATTGACTGATCTTTATCATAAAGTGGGATACTAGTGGAGTTGATGTTCTACCCATTGAACCAGTTAATATCTCACAAAGGTAATCTCTAATTGTTTGAAATATACTACTCTTCAGATTCCATTAAGCCACATATCAAAAGTGGCTAAAACAGCTAGATTTTATGAGGAATGGATAAACAATTAATTAGCTTATGAACAGTGGCAGCTTTGAATCACATAAGGGATGTCACTTTTTTTTTTTTTTCAAAGATTTTTCTTTCTTTATTGGACAGACAGAGATCACAAGTTGGCAGAGAGAGGGGAAGAAGCAGGTTCCCCACTGGGCAGAGAGCCCAATACAGGGTTCAATCCCAGGACCCTGAGATCATGACCTGAGCCAAAGGCAGAGGCTTAACACACTGAGCCACCCAGGTGCCCCAAGGATGTTACTTTTGTACTAAAAAAAGTTTTTGTGTGATTGTTGAGGATCTCTAGTAACATTTACCATAATCATTATTAATTTTCAATTACTAATATTGGTATGGATGTAAATAGGCATAATTACTTTATCCCAATTTCAGCGATGAAAGAACTGAGAGTTCCTAAGGTTAAAAGATTAGCTGGTATCCCGTAAGTCCTGTTTCCAGTTCATTCTCTGGCACACCAAAGCATGGTGGTGAGTCACAGAAGCTAATTAGAGATAGTTAGACAAATGTGGGGGAGGGTGTCTTTGCTATCATCACGTGGGCTCTTTTTATGAAACATGAGTGGACGTTCTGCAGGGCCTTTGGAAAGGCCCAGACGCAGACACCCGGGAGCTACCAGTGCTCTGTCTATACTGCTACTCTTTTTCCCTCACAGTGCTTCTGCCTGGGTTTTCTCTGCCTTCACAAGCCTTCCTCTGCCATCAGACCTTCATAGCAGCCCGCTGACAGCTCCTGAGCTTACCTGGTGGGAAGGGAGTGTACCCCGCTTTTTGCTCCATTTCCATTTTTACAATCGCTCCTACATTCTAGATGCATCAGCAGGGGCTGGGGCAGGGGGTAGGCAGCAGGGTTATCTACACACTGGGTCCCCTAGCAGGGAGGGTGTGACCTCCTGACCTGCAAGACCACCCGAAAAGTGTCACGTTTCACCTAGTCTCTTGTTTAGGAATTCGGTACAGCAGAATATCTCATCTGCTTTTAGGTTAGTTCATTATTTTATATGCTTCAGTCAGAATTACTTGTACTTCTCTCCTTTACAGCTTGCAAAGTTTCAATTAAAAAAAAAACTCCTTCATAGACCATTACTAGGGATATTAATTTTGATGAGGGATTTTTCAACTTCCACTAAATCTCTCTTCAGATGATTAAGAGGCCATCTTATCCTTATAATGGGGATGCATATAAATAAATAATTACAAGTTCTCTGACTTTCTTTTCAATAATATACATCTGTATGCAGTGATTATCTGGTAAAAACATTTTCATGATCATCAACAATTATTCTTGATTAGAAGAAAAAGTTCACTTTTAAAACCATGCGCCTAATTAAGAACCTTGATATGAGTGGATGTGCTTCAGCCAATCCAAATCTTCCATCTAAAATTTACCTTAAGGACGTTGCTACCAGAAAAGGTACACATGTTATAGTGCTTATTACTTAACATCACAATGTGTGCAAGTGAACAGATTTCACTGAGGAATGAATGCCTTATTTCCCCACTCTGCCATGCGTGTCTATGTGCACATGTTCATGCCCATTCACCCCATCCCCTTGCAGTGTTTAAGGGGAAAAAAGGTTCAACCGCTCTTGGTATTATTGAGCTGAAACGAGGAGACAGGAGGCCTCCATGGAATTCTCCTTTTGTAAGAGCCATAAACGTCTCAATACAAGCTAAGATAAATTCACACAAATTTCATGTGCTTATCCAGGTTTTCTACTCCTGGGAGAGTTTCCAGTACTGTATTTAAAATAGGTTGGATCCCAGGATACATTAAGACATTTCCCTCTTGATCATTATATTTGACTCATCACTATAGGCAGATTACAATAGCCAGGGGATTTCCAAATGCGGTAAGTGCACGACCATACAGTCTTACTGGTCTATCCAGGGCATTTTAGTACTCTGGGAATTTCAGGCCAGGAGAGTGGACTTCAACTTTTAGCCAAATTCATTTTATATTTTATTCATGGGTTTGTGGTAGAATCTAAATTTGCCTGATCAGTTATGTACGATCCAAGTTTGGTAGACTGTACTATGTCAATGAAGGGACACGTCCTTTTTCCGAAGAAACAACCCATTAGGAGAGTAAGTCTCAGTAAAATAACTGGTATAGACCAGAATAATTGAAAATCCTATACTTGGATCTGGAGGGTAAAATAATGTCTTTCTTTTGCTAATCCCTGTCCCAATTATAGAAGCACTTGATGGGAATAGTGGCAGACTAGAGTAGGAAAACAATATAATAACACATATAATATATAATATAAAACAATATAATAACATATGTTCAAAAGTATTTCGGGAATTTATAGATTTTTGAAAGCATTAAATTTTTACAAATTTTGTCAAAATGAAGACAAGGACAGACAGGAAGATGATTTTATAAATGTTCTTTTTAGAATAGACCTGACCTCACCTAGAGCCTTCTTTCCTTCTTTAGGCACCACACTTAAATACCCTTTTTCTCTTTTTGCCCTTCTCTTGGGTTTCCCTTGTACTTTGTAGTACTCTAGCTAGACTTCATTGTTTATATAATCTTTTCATTCACTAGACTGTCTGTCATTGATTTATTAAAGAGCATTTGTCTGTTTGGTCATCATTTTATCTCCCGGTACTTGAGAGAGTGCTTGGTACCTACATGTATAAATGGATAGAGATCCAGATAAAGTAAAATGCATTTACTAGACAGAACCTGGAGATGGTACAGAAACTTAAGACCATGTTTATGAATTAAAGGTAATAAGACCAGAAAAGGGAAGGATCAAATAGGCCATGAGCGGTCTTTAAGAACTTGAGCTGTGTTGTGGAAGGAAATTAGACTGGCTTTTGCTGTGATGGAAGCTTCAGTTAATATCAACTGGTGAAGCCACTGGAAGATACTGCGTTTCACTGATGATCAGACACCCATATTCTCCTATGTTAATATCTCCGAAATTATGATGCTTCTTACAATTGACATGATAAGAAAGCACCATGTCATGGTATAATTGTCAGTGTCTTTTCTTTCTTAATGACACATAAAATAGTGGTGCAACTTGCTACCATTGGCATCTTAGATCTGCATGTCAGATGGTAGATTGTAGCTTAGCGAATGGAAGAATTTTCAAACTATTAGTGCTGTTGAAGATGAAAGGTACTGGCAGCTTCAGGATAGAGATGAAGTCTTTCAGTCACAGACTAGACAAACACTTGTTATAAATGAGCTCAAGCATCAAATTTGGGATTGAATGATCTTTTACATCTTTGTAAACTAGAGTTGCTTGGATTTTGACCCAACCCTCTTATTTTTGTAGAAGAGAATACAAGGATCACTAGGATACATGTTTTGTCCAAAGTCACACATCTCTTCAAAGGCCAAGACTGGACCATCCATGCCTCCCATTTCCCAATATGAATATACTTTCATTTAATGTTTTTCCTTGTTTTCTCTTCAGGCTTATTTTATAGAAAATGGGATATAATGTTTTGATAAAAGCAGTAATTAACATTTGCTGCATGTAGATGAGATGGCATTTACTTGTTCTTTACATGTATTATTTCACTTAATCCACCTGGTAGCCTATGTGCATGCGAGGTATTATTACTGTTCTTGTTTTCAGATGAGAAAATTGGGCAATGAGAGGAAGAATAATTTGTTCAAGGTCACATAACTATTATGAATCAGGCTGAGATTCAAACAAGTGAATTCCTATACTCTTAATCATTATATAGGGACATAGAAGATCCACAGAATTTACTGTGTAATCTATATGCACTGATGTACAAATCAAAACTGCTGTTGTCCAAAATTTTTTATTTTAAGATAAACATGCTTTGGAGTACATTAGTGTCTTCTTTATTATTTGCTGGAAGATATCTGGATAATAGTTTCACTTCTCTACTGCATTTATGTCCAAACAAGACCGTAGGTGCTTTTGTTAAATCTTAGGGCCAGCAGGAAGCAAAGACAGTTTGGTTTCATTCTTTGCCATGTGCGTATCCAACTCATGACTACTTCTACTTTCTTCCTATCTGGAAGTACCCTAAAGTTCAGAAAAATCAGTATTTAGCTTATTTCCTGACCTCTGTTTCGTATTCATTGTGGGCCTTTGGCCATCGGTAAAAATGCGTTGACTCTTACTGTTTTTTTTTCTGAGAAGAGCTCTCTTTGTGTGCCTCAGGTCAGTCTTTATTTATCAAAAAGGAATTCTTCATAGGGATGCAGGCAGAATTCTTGGTCACAGCTGAGGTCTTCTCATTGCCCCCTGGGAAGCTATACTTATCAGCTCTCTTACAAGGAGAAACATAACTGGAGAAAAAGCTGCCCAGTGTCAATTGATAAGGAGAATTTTTAAAGGACCTCAGTTAAGTTCATATTGAGGATACCTTTTCAGATATCATAATATTAAAAATATTATCAAATACTGGTGATTTACTGAAAAATTATGTAGCCTGTCTCTTGGCCTTAGTTTATTCATCTGTAAAATGAAGACGTTGAAATAGTTTTCTGTTCCAGTTGTTTCTGCGCCTTTTCTTAAATGTTGCTCTTTTGCTTGTGGCCACTAGGGGGACAAAGAACAGATCTTTCTATTGAAACTTGCTGTACTGATTTGAAATAATGGCCTTGCAGAGCAACCATAGGGAAAACTGATTTTTCTTAGTGAGACATGGAATATTTAAAAATGCCTTTTATTAATTGTTATTAAACTATGTTATGAGCTAGTTCTTCTTTGTAAAATTTGAGAATTTATGGGAAGCCATTATAGTAGTCCCTCAACTGTGGGAGATATGTTCCAAGATCCTCTGTGGATGCCTAAAACCACAGATAGTACTGAACCCAAAATATATTAGGTTTTTTCTATACATAAATACTTATGATAAAGCTTAATTTTTAAATTAGGCACAGTAAGGGAATTTTAACTAATAGTAGGTAATAATAATAATAACTCAAAATAACTAATAATAAAATAGAACAATTGTAACAGTATGCTATAATAAAATTTATGTGCTATTCCCTCAGAATGTCTTACTGTACTGTATCCATCCTTCCTCTTGTGATGATATGAAGTGATAGAATGCCTATGTGAGAAGATGAAGTGAGGTGAATGACGTAGGCACTGTGACGTAGTTTTAGACTCTACTGACTGTCTGAAATATGTCAGAAGGAAGATCTTCTGCTTCTGGACTGTGGGTAACTGAAACCATGGAAAGCAAAATCTCAGATAAGGGAGGAACTACTGTATTACAATTTCTGTAACCCGTAAAGTCTTAAGAGTAATGATGTGTCTCCATAAACATTACCATGTAGGAGATTTCACGAAGTATATTAAGTATTTGAGCCTTTTGAAAAGTATCACAAGCCACAATATTTTAGGAATGCAGATATAGACATTTAAAGGACATTTTGAGAAATTTATTGGTTATCAAGGTTGATAGTAAATGATATTTTCAGAAACTAAAGCAACACAAATAATAAATTTCTAATTGCAGAGTTGAGAGAAAGCTCAATGTTTTATACCTGAAAGAGGTCCATAGTATATAATAATCATTGAAAGCAATTTAGTAGCTAATTTATTAAACACTTACAACATGTCAGGCAATGTATTAAAAGCTTTTATTCATTTGTTTGTTTTTTTAGATTCCACATATAAGTGAAACCATATGATATTTGTCTTTCTCTGCTTGACTTCACTTAGCACAATACCCTCTAGATACTTCCATGTCGCCACAAATGGCAAGATTTCATTCTTTTTTATGGCTAATATTTCCTTGTATATATACTGCATCTTCTTTATCCATTCACCTATTGATGAACACGTGGGTTGCTTCCATATCTTGGCTATCCAGAGAACAGACTGGTGGTTGCCAGAGTGGAGGTGAATTGGAGGGATGGGTGAAATGATGAAGAGTATTAAGACGTACAGACTTCCATTTATAAAATAAGTAAGTCAGAGAGGTGAAAAGTACAGTATAGGGGATACAGTCAATAATGTTTTACGACGTATGGTGACAGATGGTGACTACACTTACTGTGGTGTGCATTGAGTAATGTATAGAATCGACGAATCACTATGTTGTACACCTGAAACTAAGATAACATTGTATGTCAACTATATATCAATAATAACAAAACCCTTTTGTTCATATCCTTTTGATTCTCTCAACAACTCTATCAGGTAGTGACTTGACCATGCCCATGAGTAAATGGAGATTTGGGGTTTCATTACCATGCCTGTTCCACTGCTGGCCTGTCCTCTTACAGTCCTGTACATGCTCTTACCAACCGAATGTATCACTGCCCATCAGGAATAGCCTATGCAAAGTGTCCCTCCTTCATTATAAAATGCTTCATGTTAATTACTACTTTGCATGTTTACTACTATTCTCTTTAGTAGAAGGTGCATATTTTGTTAGCCTTTGTGTTTTCAGGCAAAGCAGGCAAACTCGGAAAGGCTGAGAGTCCTGAACAAGAATCTACAATTTGGCTTCAACAGAATGCATTAGAAACACAAATATCTTATCTTCTACTATTAGAATCAGAATCTGGAATGGAATGAAATTTCTACTTTCTGAGTTCTTGATTTTGTAAAGCTTATGCGTATAGTCTGGTTGTCTCCAACTTAAAGACAAGACCCTAAAATTTTCAGAAAGCTTGAAATTCCCATTTTTGAACATTGATAATCACCCCGTTTCTCAGATGCCTATTATGCCAGTACTTTTTAAGTTGCCTTGATTCCTTAGGATAATTTTCTAAGGTCAGTATTCATCCCGTTTTACAGATGAGGAACACAAACCTCAGAGAGATTAAATAGCTTCTCTGAGTCACATAAGCCAGCAAACAGTTGTTTTGTTTCTTTTTTTAAACAGTTGAATTTGAATCCAAATCTCAAGTATGACTTGAACTTAGCATACGTAATGAGGTTCAAAGTATCATCTTTGTTTGAAATGGTAGTGGTGACGCTTTCTATTCTTAACTAGAAATTTGACCCAAGTTGCAACTGGTATGCCAGGAAGCCTGTGGCTTTACGTGAATGTGAAGAAGTCTATGCGATAGAAGAGCAGAATGAAGTTTCTGTCCATTTATTTTGTAAAATGAGATCATTTTTTCATGCAGAAAAAGACAGAGAGAGCTGTCCCATCCCTGGAGTGATTGGCTGTGAGCAGTGACTCATGGTCATTAGAACGCAAGCACTGACCACTGGTGTGATAATATCTAGTTAGTCTGTTAATGTTCCCACCACCCCCAGTCCTAGGTGGTAGAATCTTCCAGTCGCCTGCCTGATCCCCACAGCTCAGCCCTTTATTTCTAAAAGTTCATTTCACTTTTTATTCATTTAAATACAATACTTATTTAAAGTGGAAGGAAGGGGGCGCAAAGCCTGCCTTCCTTACTCCCCTCAGCCTCTTAGAGATGCCTCTGGAAGACGGTGTGTGTGTGTGTGTGTGTGAGTTCTGATAAGAATATGTAGCAGCCCAAAATTAAATTGATAATCCTTCTTCAGAGGGTTTCATTTTAAATAACTAATGATACACATAAAGTTAGACCAACAAATAGTACCATGTTATAATGTCTCTGTGCTACTTTTAATTTTTTCTTGTTGGTATTTTTCATTTGTGACAATTTGTCCATGAGGCTTTTGGATAAGTGCATGCAAGTTATATTGTAAGCTTAAATTTTGTAGTAACGTTGCTTATTTTTATTTGTGCATTTATTTACACATGTATGTAGCTTTCATCTAAGTCTTATCAAAACTTACTTGAAACAACATTCTGCACTGAAAATTTTTAGGTTTTTTTTTTTTTTTTTTTGAGAGAGGGGTGATGGGCAGGGGGAGAGGGAGAGAGAGAATTTCAAGGAGTCTCCATGCCTGGTGCAGGGCTTGATGTCATGACTCTGAGTTCATGACCTGAGTCAGACACTTAAGGGTTGAGCCACCCAGGTGCCCCCCAAAACTTGGAGGTTTTTGAAATGTGACTTGATTCATGGGTATGTTTAGTCAGACTCCACCCCCACTGCCTGTACTTCCCAGCTTCTACACTTGGGACTTTCCCATTAAATTCTAAATACGGCAGAATGATTGGGGAAACTTGAATTACTTGCATAAGTATTGCAAGACTACATTTAACGGTGATGTTCTGTTTGACTCCTTACTACCTCTTCCTCCGTCTGCTAGGAGAATCTTGGCTACCCAAAAAGAAAATGATGATGTGATTATGATACCAGGGAAAAGTAGTTACAGTGTGTCTTACTAGGACATTTTGGGGCACATATCTTACTCCCCTAGCATTCATATGGCCCATGATTACAAACATACAGAGTTCTTGAAGATTGATTAGACATTAAAAATACAACATCCTTTTGCATTTCTAAATGAAAATCATTAGAACAGGCTATTAAAAATGGCAGGAAACTACATAGCCTATCGGATGAAACATTTAAATTCAGATTTTTCTGGTGCAAGTTTTTATGGTCGAAACCGTGTGAGAAATATGACTTAGTTCACACCTCCTTTGAATCCCTCTGCATGTTGCTGCCTCTGCAGCGTTTTACTAAAAAGTTACAGTGACTTCAGTGAGATTCTGTGATAAGCTGAACTCCTCACAGCTTGATCCTTTTCTGACTTTGTAGTGAAAACCACTGTTGTTGAGTGGAACACAGGTTGCTGGTCACACTGCTGGACCTGGCATTCGACCCAGATGCCTCGTGTTTATTCCTTGCTGCCTTGGGTCACCATTCGATTGCCCTTCTGCTGCATGCCTCTGAGTATATACTCGGGTGGGGTAATATTTGGGGGTTTAATATCTAAAAAGAGAGCGTAGCGGTCTGGATCTTCCCATAGAACAGATTTCCTGGTTTGTGGTTCCCCCTCTCCGAGTTGAGACTGAGGCGAAGATGCTGATGGGTTTTAGAGGCTGTCCTCGTGGGATGTGGCAGCTTGCCACGGTGCCATCAGTTGAGACTAATGATTGTACCGAATCCTCATGAAGCAGATGGCTACTAACCACAATATTAATATTATTTTGCTTTGTACATTTAGAAAAAAAAATCATTTCCACAGTAGCAAAGGAAAACCTCGTTTGGATTTTATAAAGAATGATCTGCAACAGAAATAACATGCTGTCAGAACCTGTTTTATATGCTTTCATTATCAGTGACAAATTGTGATATTAATTCTATAGCAAATTTGTGCTTGGGATTTTAGCATTTCTCTCAGCCATTTCCTTCTTGTGCACAGCTAGCTGTAGAATAAAATGCTGTGAATTTTACCTTGGAGGGATCGACAGCTGGATTTAAATGTTACCTTTGTAATTTGCTTAGAGATACTATTGTTTATAAATTTGAAGAGTGGATATTCTTTGACAGGATTCAGAATGAAGTCTGGGTTTGAGGTAATTGCTTAGATAATCCAGGTAGCAGAGACACTTCTGCGTGGATTCCCCCAGTAATGTAGCCAAAACAAAAGAAATTTATTTCTGTTTGAATTAGTCAGGTAATTACTTCTGTGCTCTGCTCTGCTTTGCTGATGACATTCTGGTTTGTGCGTGTTGGGAGAGATGATGGTACAGTCAAGTTCGTGTTGATGGAATGGCTGTCCTGTGACCTGTGTATTTCAGCCATGGGGTGCCAATCATGATCTTATTTTGATCAGTGGTCTGGACCTTCTGTAGAGCTATTTTCAGGATAACTCACAAACAGAGGTAACTCAGGAATGCCTAATATTAGGGCATTGGGGAATTTAGCATGACTTTGCCTCAAGCACAAGAATTTTAAAATTTGGAACACAAGAGTGAAATGGGACACACTTGGCAGTGGTGTGTACCACTTTCCTGCTCATCTCTCAAACAGTTGTGAAGCCCGGCATAGGCAGGCACAACCCATTGTGTGGTTTTTCTGAATACACCAGGTGTCTGCAAATGGCTTCTTACCTGTTTAGTTTTTGACTTTCTTATTTTTGTTCTTAAAACATGATGTAAAAAAGGAAGGGGGAAAAAAACCCCTGTTTTTTTGGGGGGGTGGGTATCTAGTAGTCTAACAAGAGAGACATAACATGGTAAACAGATAGGAAATGGCTAATGAATAAAAGAAGAAGAAAATAACATCTTTTTTTTTTTTTTCTTTTTTTGTGGGAAGAGTTGGAAAGCAGACATAGTAAGGGATGAGAGTCATATTACACTTAGAAGGTCTATTTTGAACTCTTGGTAATTTGTTCCAAATCTGAAACAAGAAAAGTAAAGGCTTACTCAGTATCCAAGTGGCTGTTTCTTAACAAACCATCCTTAATTATACTCGACATGTAGTTTTTGATCACTTAGCAGTTTTGCAGCAATAAATTAAAAGGACAGAGGGTGACATGATGTTAGATGGAAGTTTAATGGCAGTGGAAATGACAGCTGACCTTGAGTGGAAAGATAACAACCCGCACGGCAAAGAAGCGGACATTGAGGGTGTATTACAGCAGAAATACAATGACACATCCTCAGGAAGGTGGTTCTGCAGTTCAAGAAAACTTAAATTATAGTCACTTTCCCTTAGAAAGCCAGGAATGGTTTCTTTTAGAAGCTGATGAATGAGTCGATGATGACATTCGGCATATGAATAGGTGTGCTTCAGTAATTTGGAAAATTCATTTATGTGGAATAGTGGATTCCCAGTGATGCAGTTCATTAAGTGTCCTTGCATTTGAGTTGGGTCATATCAAATCAAATACTCTATCCCTCCCTGGGTAGTAATGATTCAAGGAATACCGGTGTGGGTCAAATACCTGAAATTATTCACTTGGTGATTCATTCCTTTGGGCCTTGAAGGCATTTTCATTTCCAGTAACCTCCTTATTTAAATTAAAATGCCTATAGGTCAAATAACTATCCTGGTAATCCATAGGAATTACATTTATTAGATTACTCTGGCAGCTAGATACTGTGAGAATTTTATGCAGGATGGGCACCTAGTCATTTCTTGAGCTAAAACTATCTCCATGTTTTGGGTACTGAGGAAAACACTTGGAAAGCAAACTCGGCCTCTTTCAGTTCTATAACTCAGCTGCTCAGCCTTCCTTTTCACCTTCCTGGGGGATAGACATCCTGGGGGATAGACATCTTGAGGCCTCGGAAACTCCATCCACGGGTGCTCGCTGTAGCTGATGAATTACAGGGTCACTCTTTTTTAAAATCTTTTTTTTTTTTTTTAAGATTTTTATTTATTTATTTGACAGACAGAGATCACAAGTAGGCAGAGAGGCAGGCAGAGAGAGAGAGGAAGGGAAGCAGGCTCCCTGGTGAGCAGAGAGCCCCATGCGGGGCTCGATCCCAGGACCCTGAGATCATGACCTGAGCTGAAGGCAGTGGCTTAACCCACTGAGCTACCCAGGCGTCCCTGGGTCACTCTTTTTGACTAGGCAACAGGCTTGCCAAGTCAATGATAACCACAACTGCAAAAATAAGCCTCGCAATTCAATGCCACTTAGTTATATGCAAGGAAAGTTCAAGGAGGACTGGCAGTGTTGCCTCAGGTGGGGAAATAAGAAACACATGCAGTGCTGACTCCTGTCTGCCTCTGGGAGCCACGGTGCTTCTGGTGAGTGAAAACGAGGGGGAAGAGATGCAGGCTGTGGAAGGGGGCAAGGAGGGGCTGTGGCTGTAGCAAGTGTGGAAATCAAGCAAACTCCCGGCCAACAGGCCCACCCTGGTTGGAGGGAGCACTGGTGCTCACCACTACCCGCATCCCTTCCAAGTGGAAAAACATTTTGTGGCAGGATTGCTTGGCCTTAGGGTGTCATCCATCCTAGTTTGCCCTGGATAGTTCCAGCACATGCCTGTTTTACTGGTTTGATTGTTAATAGGGCCTTATTTTACTGTCAGAATGTTCTGGATGGGACGTTAAACAATGACATGGTTGCTCTACTTAATTTTGAGCGAAACAGAAGAGAAAAATACGAAGCCTATTTTGGAACTGATCATGTACAGATAACCTTACTCACAACCTCTTACTTCCTTACAAGCGAAATAAAAATGCACCTGACAGTCGTAAGTCTAGTTTCCTACCTAGTAAAGAAATGACATCCAACTCTACAGAGCCTTCAGCCTTCTCCCCCTACTGCCTTTATGTTTTATGGAGCCACCTATGTTCACTGTGAAATTGAGAATAACCAGGCAAAGACGAACATTTCAGGTGAGAAATGTAGAAATAAACAATGCTGTACTTCTGTGTTTTTTCTAAAGTATATTCCAAGTTTATTCCAAAAGGGATTGGGGGGGGGGAGATGAAGTCCTTAGAATCCGTCCAGAGGAATGTTACTACTCCCAAACCATCAGCCTGCTGCTTCTGCCCGAGTCGGGCTCTGCCCCTGGAAGCCCACCCCACCCCACCCCACCCTCTGGGGAGATGAGTAGAAAAAGAATTTATCATCCTTTGCTGGTCATTAACACCAACCCTGGTGGACGGTAAATTTTTTACATTCTTTAGGAATGGGTCTGGGAAACAGTTTCAGTATTTTTCAGAGTGACTTTTGGGGGTAATATTCATTATACCAGGGATATCCTTACAAACAGGCAGCACATGAAGGTCTGTCTCTCAGCAGTCACAGAATTACTTGTAGGATGTTTCTGGTGTTATAAATCCCTATGTGCTAATTTTATTTTCACTCCCTTCTATAACATTAGTGTTCTTTTACCATTTGCTCTTGGAATATGCTGGTTGTATACCTCACCCTTGGTGAAGGCCATTAAGAAATTTGAGTATCATGCTTGCCTAATTGGACCAAATCTTGCCTTTTTGGTGTTTGTTCATTGCCTTCCTTCTCTGTGCTTACTTTTTTGTTCCTATCATGACAACACTGTTGGCGCACCTGGGTGGCTCAGTCCGTTAAATGTCTGCCTTCTACTCAGGTTGTGATCCCAGGGTCTTGGGATTGAGCTCCACATCTGGCTCCCTGCTCAGTGAGGAGTTTGCTTCTTCCTCTCCCTCCGCCTCTCCTTGGGCTTGGGCATGCATTCTCTCTCTCTCTCTCTCTCTCTCTTTCTCGCTTACTCACTCTCTCAAATAAGTAAAATCTTAAAAAGAAAACACTTAAATAATTAAAAAAATCTGTTTACTTGACAGAGAGAGAAGAAAGAGAGAGAGAGAGCACAATCATGGGGAGCTGCAGAGGGAGAGGGAAAAGCAGGCTCCTGGCTGATTAGGGAGCCTGATGCTTGGCTGTATCCCAGAACCCTGGGATCATGACCTGAGCCCAGAAGCCTGGGATCATGACCTGAGCCAAAGGCAACTGCTGAACTGACTGAGCCACCCAGGTGCCCCAAAAGAGAGCATTCTTGAGGAAAACCTTGAGGATCAAACAGGAGGATTTCACAGGCTGTGGTACAAATAGCTAGGGAAGCATGGCAGGTGTGAGGAGGGCACATGAAGTGGGGGGTGAAATGAGGAGGAAGAACTTAACACAGTGTAATGAAGAAATGCTGTTTTTAGGACCCCAATCCTGGGAGGTAGGCATGAAGAGAGCTGTGGGTTCTTGGAATATTCCAGTAAGCAAGAGGTGAGCATGAGCCCTCATTCAGAAGTGGTATGTGGCCAGGATCTGAAGACTGATAGAATATAGAACCCTGAATCTAAATTCCAGCATCTTTCCCATTTAGCTCTGTGACTTTAAGCAAGTTTCTTAGTGTCTCTCTGCTTTAGTTCCATCTTAAACTGGAGATGGGTATACTATTTAACAGGGTTGATTTAAAGATGGTGTGAATCAATCTATGTAAAGAGCTTGGAAAAGTCACAGGTCATGATGACACTCATAATGCCAGTAAACGTTAGCTCCCTAAAGAGACCCCCGGCTGCTGGTTTTTGTCATTACTCTCCCCCTACAGCTGTGTATAGTGTGAACGACATGGCTGAACGGGCGGGACTCCGCTAACAGGACTGGAAGCAATATAGCCATGTAACACCAGCAGCATCTCTCAGTGGCAGTGGGCATTCTCAACCAACTTTCCTGAACTTGTAATTCCCTTCTGGGCCAAAGAAGAAAAAAGTGCTGAATGATTACCATATAAAATGGGACAATCATGACCAAAGGCCTAGATGTCCATTGGAGAGTACCAGTTGGTCCTTAAACAATAATCTCATTTTAATGTTAAGTGCTAGAAAAACAGAAAGTACCTCATCTCTTCCTGTTTTCTTATAACTCTGTCCTTAAGATGGTGTTTAGCACTGGGAAGAGTCTATTACCTCTTTGCAGTCAGGGATAAATCGTTCCCTATAACTGAGGTGTCTAAAAAAATCCCATTTGATTATCATCTTAATTTTAAAACATCTTGAGTACTGGTTATCCAGGTACACCATACTCCTTTAGAATTTCTAATGTCAATACTCACTAAACTAGCCTTTACTGAGTGTATGTATGACTGAGCCGGGGATGATGAACTTTTAAGACCTTTGAAGGTCTTGCCTTCAAAGAATGTATGATCCCCCCGATAAATAAAACTATAGTTTATAAAACCCAAACCAAACCAAACCACTCAGTCCATTCTTCATATGTGTTCTGACAGGGCAACACTTCCTTTCTTACTTGTCTTAACTCACCGTTGTTGGAACACAACATCTAACACTGCCATTTGGATCTGTTGGCCACGCAGCAGGAAACCAACAAGCATAAACTAATCACTCTATAGCTTAGTCTTGCAGGAAAAAGAGACCTTGTTTCTAGTACATGTGTGATTTGTCCTGCCTATACATACCACTTTCATATCTGGAATCTTTGCTTAAGACTTTTCTCATCCCCTTGATTTAGTTGTAATTTTTTTTTTTTTTAAGATTTATTTATTTGACAGACAGAGTTCACAAGTAGGCAGAGAGGGAGGCAGAGATAGAGGGAGAAAGCAGGCTCCCTGCTGAGCAGAGAGACCAATGTGGTGCTCGATCCCAGGACCCTGAGATCATGACCCGAGCCGAAGGCAGAGGCTTTAACCCACTGAGCCACCCAGGCGCCCCAATTTAGATGTAATTTTTAAAGTCTTTTTTTAAAAAAGTTGAGATCATCTATGTCTGGTGCCTGCTGTAGTATGTAGGGCATAGAAGGCGGTCAATGAACATTAATTCAACCAGTTAATACCTTTTTGTTCTGCATTTCCAAATTATCCTTCTCAATCCTGTAACATAGTCAAGTCCATTTCCAGTTTATGCATTCATCCTTACATTATGGACGATGAAAACAAAAATGTAAAGCATAAGAAGGAGGCTCATCTTTCTCTATTGGAACAGGAGCATGGACTCGAGTAATATATTCTGTGGAGCAAGAGTAAAAACAATAAATGTCCCGAATAGACTTCCCATTAAGCAGGTAAAATTATTTTCCTATTTTCATAGCTTTGTATTTGAAGCTTTGTATTTTATTTATAGTATAAATCCTATGCTCTTTTCAGTAGATGCTGCTTGTGGTACTGAGCAATGTTTACTAAAGACTATTTTTCACCCACCCCCATGTAATGTGTTCCTGATACACCACAAAAGCTTTCTTTCAGTTAACCTGCTTGCTCCTTTCCTAGCAGTATGGAGCAGTATTTAAAACCTTGAAAACCTCAGGTTTATATGGGGTGTCATTTATTTGTATAGTCTTTAAAAATCTTTCTGCACAAAGTAACTTTTGGTTATTTCTTTGAACTTAATTTTATAAAAATACAGCATGGCTGAATTTGGATCTTCATGATTCTTTCTTACATTTGAGCTTTCTTATCACTGGCAGATTTTTTTTTTTCTCTTGGAAGATTAATTGCATTCTATCAGTAACCTCAGTGGGCTCCTTTGAGATGAGTTAAGGAACTAATAAAAATATTTCCACATTTTTTTTTTTAATAGAGAGAGGAAGAGAGAGTGTGAGCACGGGGCAGAGGGAGGGCAGAGGCAGAGGGAGAGAATCTTAAGTGGACTTGGTGCTGAGCGAGGAGCCCAGCACAGCGCTCGATCTCAGGACACTGAGATCATGACTTAAGCCAAAATCAAGAGTTGGATGCTTAACCAACTGAGCCACCTAGGCGCCCTCATGGTTCTATGTTTTTAAGTGGGTGATTTGTCGTAAGACTATGACTGTAATGGAGAAAAATGCCAACCATTCCTGGTCCTCATTCAGTTCTATACACTGAATTTCATCCAGGTGGTCCTGGCTGGTGGAAGCTGAGGGCACCTCCCCTCCCTGTCATGGTCTCTACCCATTTTGATTCTTCGGTGCATCCGCTTGACTGCTCTGGATGGTACGGTGACAACTGATACACAGGTGCTTTGGCCTTTTCTATTACAGCATTTGCCAGGGAGACCAGAAAACCACTACTTAATGATTTCATTTAAAATTTTTTTTAAGATTTTATTTATTTATTTTGGCAGAGAGAGAGATCACTAGCAGGCAGAGAGCCAGGGAGAGACAGGGGGTCGGGGGAAGCAGGCTCCCTGCTGAGCAGAGAGCCTGATGTGGGGCTCGATCCCAGGACTCTGGGATCTTGACCCGAGCTGAAGGTAGAGGCTTTAACCTACTAAGCCACCCACGCGCCCCTAATGATTTCATTTAGAACTCGTACTAGACATTATACTATCTTTGAATTTCATCGAAAAATGAAATTAATTCAGGTTTTTTAAAAATACAGTTAACCTGAAGAAGAGACAATGAAGATAGATGATAAATATTTTCTTCCCACTTCAAAACTTGCTCTTCATTCACTATTACAGATTAATTCCGGCTACCAACAAGCAAACAAACCAAAACCCAGAAGATTTTGTTCTTTTCTTTCACCTGGAGGACTGGTTTATCTTCATTTGTATTGGTTGGCAGTAAAACCCAGTGCCCGGCAAGATGAAGCGCTGGTAGATACTCCTCAGGAGCAGTTCAGAAAATTTATCCTATTCAGACCTCGTATCTTATTTAGAAGTACAGCCAGTGTCCCAAATACGGACTTTTTCTCAGAGTTGAGACTCTTCGGGCTTCTGTTATTTTATAACCACCACCATGTTTTACTGTTCATTCTGGATGGACAATTAACCACTTCACTGAACTTTTATCTAGCTCTGAAGAAGAGAAAAAAGGCCAGTTATAAAAACTTTTGTAACTTGGACCTTTTGGTTATTATAACCCTCTGTCTTCTGTAAGACAGTCACGGTAGGCTTTTTAACTCTGAATCCTTCCCCCCGCCCCCCATGCCTTATTTCTGTGAAGTAAGCAATGTTAGGTCCAAGAGAAGCTGAGACAGATAGAAGTTAAGGATTATCTGTGATTTGAGCTTTATACTTGCGTACAATAAATAATGATCCATTCAGCAAGAGAGATTAGAATAAGAAAGCAGGAGACATTAAAGTGTCTATATATATGTTCTGTGCGATTTCTTTCCATATCTAAGACATAGACTTGCATTTAGAGGAGAACTTATAAATCATCTTGGAGGATATTGCATTTAATGTAGTGTCTGTATGGGTGACCAGTTGGCTTGGCGATGATCGATGGATTCACACAAGTGGGTCCAGTGGTTCAGGTGTAGTTCACTTTGGCAGTGACTAAAAGTCTTTATGACCCAGGGATTGTTCAGCGACCTGAATGAAACGGATCGGTCTCTTTCCGAGTGAATAGCTGTCCATGTCGCATGACTAGAATGTAGCCGGTACTAATTGTCTCCCTGGTTGATACTTTCAGAAACAGGGTTAAAGAGGTCATAAGGAAGGGTGACAAAATGCTCTGTCTTTTCACACCATCGCTCATTTATTGCGCTCGTTGTCCCAGGTCATCCTATCGGCCAGCCAGAGAGGAGGACACCGTTCATCGCTGCAACCTGAGCTAAACTGAGCCTGTGTTAAATGACATGTCTTCAGTTCTCTTTGTGATTACCTCTGTGACAGACTCTCTATATATGCCAAATGTAGTCCAACACCTTCACCCCTGGTGGAGGGACAAAAGTAAAAGCCATGTTAGAAAAGAAAAATAGTCTCTAAAATGACAGATGCTTCTGATCATTTAGAGCAAAGTCCACATTTGAAAGAGTCATGGAATTAGCTTCTTAGTTTCTTTATAATTATCTCCTACTGTGTTGGAGAGTTGATTTAAAATTTCCTCTCATCAGTGCTTGTCCTTCAGGACCCATTAGAGTATTTTTTAACATTTTTGTTCTACATAAAATGAAATCCAGAAGAATTTTCCCTGGATGGGAAGAATTAATAATGTGAAGATGTCAGTCTTTACTAAATGAATATAAAAATATAATTCAATCTCAATCAGCATCCAAAAAGTTGATATTAAAATCCATAGGGAAAAATTCCAAGAGAATTAATAATAATGAGGTACACACAGTAATATTGAAAGAGACAAAAGAGTTACTGCAGTAAAATAATATAAGCCTGGAAGTTAAATAGACAAGCAGATCAGTGGAATCCAGGGGGACTATGGACACATACACACATCCCCACATATGGAAACACGGTATTTGTTAGGCATGGTATTTCAGATCCATGAGATGTTTGGACAATTAAGTATTCAAAAGCAAAACACAAAATTGGATTCCCTCCTCATGCTATACACAAAAGACAAACTACAGATGGATCAGAAATCTAAATGTAAAAATCATAAAAGTATTCGAAGAAAATGTAAGTTTGGAATAGTATTCTTAAGTAAGATTTGGAAACCAAAACCCATAAAGAAAGCACCATGGGCAGGTTTGAGTACATTCAAATTCTCATTTCTTTAAGGGATAGCAAACCCAAAGTTAAAATACAGACAGGTAATGCGAAAATATTTGTGCCATATGTAACAGGTGTATGTAAAAACTATTCTTAATATTTATTGTAGAGTTCTCCCAGTAAATGAGGGAGAAATATTAACTTTTTAATAGAAAATGAACTAAGAATATGAACAGACAATTCAGAGATGAAAAGCTGGAAAAGGACTGATAAACATATAAAAAGTCATTCAACTTAAGTGCTAATTAAAGGAATGAAAATTAAAACAGGATACCCTTTTTTGGCTATTAGATTTGGACAGAATAAGGAAAATTGAAAACATTTGTGCTGTGCTACGCTAAGTAATGCTGTGGCATGAAAATGACCTTTTCTTATGTTATTGTGTTACAGGGAATTTATTAAACTTTTGGAGATTAGTTTGGTAATAGCTATTAAAAATTCAAATACACATTTCCTCACCTAGAAATACTATTCTGTGGCATCTCACCTATAGCTATGGGTTCAAAAGCATATATTTGTGCCCATCACAAACATAAATGTCCATTTAATAAGAAAATGGTGAAATAGATTATGTCATATCTTTACAATGGATTCTATGAAACCATTGAAAAGAATGGGACAGAGTGAAAATATTTGTACCACATGTAACAGGTACTTGCTTTTTTTTCATGCTACCATGAAAAAAAATATTTGTGCTATAACGTCAACTGAAAAAAACATGCAGTGTGACAGTTCTTGTGTGCATGTCTCTTTACGTATTTGTATTTCTACATAATCTTAGGAAAATATTGAGAAGTATGTGTTCCCAGTTGTTGAAAGTAGCTAAAATTTCACAGCAGTTGGAAGGGTGAGTGGGATTGAAGAAGCCAAGGTGGGAATTTTACTTCCTTAAATTAAAAAAAAATTATATTGAATGATTTTAAAAGGATGGGGACATGGGTTGATGTCCAGACATGAGGTAGGTTTGTGTCTGCCTAGCCATATGGCACACATACTATGCTCCTGTTGCTTCAATAAGGTCAAAGCAAGAACAGTCATCCACCTGCTCCTCAAAGAGGCAATTCAGACATAGCCAAGAAGGCTGTCGTGAGTGCATAGAGCACCAACATGGCCTTGAGGGGAGCTCCTTACTGGGATATAGACAAAAGGAACATGACTGTTAAGTGTGGGGAGAAGGTTTGACTTCCTGTCATGGATGCTTAATTTTGGAGTTATCTGCCTTTGGCTTCTTTTTTGTTGTTGGTCGTGACATAAAATACCATAAAATAACTCTCAATAAGTACCAATTTTGTGAAGTGATTGTCAATTGGAAAAAAAAAACATTTTTAAAATGTTTGGGTGTTTAGCTAAGTGTTTTAATAACTTGTGAAGATTTTTAAAATGGGAGCATCATTTCTCTTTCTGTCTGTCTGTCTCTTTCTCTCTCTTTTTTTTTTTTGTACTTTCTTCTGTAAATAGTTTTAGTGGTTCATGTTGTCAAATTGGCTTTTTTTTTTCATTTATTTATTTTCAGCATAACAGTATCATTATTTTTGCACTACACCCAGTGCTCCCTGCAATCCGTGCCCTCTATAATACCCACCACCTGGTACCCCTACTTCCCAACCCCCCGCCCCTTCAAATCCCTCAGATTGTTTTTCAGAGTCCATAGTCTCTCATGATTCACCTCTCCTTCCAATTTACCCCAACCCAAACTGGCTTTTGAATCAAGAAGAGAACCAGCGCCCCCCTCAAAGAAGTGTGGTAAAAGATTTCAATGACTAAAATGCAAAACTTGTTCTCTCCCTACTCATATTTTTCTAACACAGCAAGGAAATATGTCTTCTTATGTTTTAGAGTAAGGAATTAGTTTCTAAAGTTTGAAATTGTTTTTAAAGTCACTTCTTTCTCATTCACACTCCTTTTTCTTTTGTATAACATTTCTCAGCTCTTGGCTCTGGAACAAGTTTGTTCTTTACTTTTATGCAACACTCGTAAAAATAGACATTTGTATTTTCATATTTAAGTGAAAATTTTTTTACCACGATTACTATTCTAATTTATATTTATAATGTGAAGGTGATGTCCCCTATGTAGGAGATACTTTTTGCTAGATTGGATCCAAGCTTTTCTTCCATTTGTATCCCAACTTTCCTATTATCCTTTCTTCTAAGAAGTGTTCTTATATAGAAAAATAATAAGTAAGCTCCTAATGGAAACAATCAGTGTTGGGGTGTGATTATGACATTTGCCCAATTCTAGGCTAGAAATAAAACCTAGAGAGAAGAAATTATGGAGATCAATTTTCCTGAAATGCTGCTTTTGACTTGTCAATCTATTATTCAAGATTCTTTAGTATTTTAATTCTGCAGCATCTTTTGGCTTTCATAAAGTAAAATAAAATATTTAACCTGGACCCTCTCTGCTATCTGTTACCACCCCCTGAAAGGGGCAGAGAATAATGAAGAGTGGGTTCCATCTGGTGCAGGACAGGCCTTGAAAGAGCTCACCTATTGCTCAAGGAGAAATTGCAAGGAAAAATGATTCTTACATCAGTAATATTCTTGATATTTCCTCTAAAGAAAGGAGAAAAGACAAAAACAGACATTAGAAAGCTAACAAAAATGAAGTGAAAACCAAGGCAAATTTCAGAAAACATTCACCGTTAAGTGGATATTTGTATACAAATTTTATACATGAGAGTAAAAAATAGTAATTTTAAAAGCACTCTGGGGATCGGATTTAGTAGTGGTAATTCAGATTCTAGGCAGGAAGGTCCTTGATGTCAGCTTTGGAAGTAGGACAGTTTTTTTGGCTAGAAATCCAGAGATGGGGGAAAAAGGCACAAAATTGTTAGAATAACATTGAAGTGATACCACTGAATGAACTTGAATAAAAATAATTTATATGTGGTCCAGTAATGAAATGCCGCAGACATTATTTTAAGTGAAAAGCAATACAATATAATAAAGTTTATGGAAACATTTAGGTCCAGCTAAAGGGATGTATGTGCATAACAGCTTAGCGATAAATGGAGGTAATGCTAAATCACTCATTATGTAGGGACGGAGGGTGACAGCCACTAATGCAAAGGGACAGCTCTGTGCCTGCTTACTAGGGTTTGCACAGCACTAAGCAAGCTTAACTGACTCAAGTATTCAGAGGAGTAACACAGCTGTGAGCAAAGAAGCTGTTGTGTACCTGGTTTAGTGAGATGAGAAAGGGCACACATCATCCACATTCCTGTGCGTGCTCAGGAATCAGGTTTCTCTTGTCTGGTTTGCATGTTTATTGGGCAGGAAATGATCTGTCAGCTTAATTTAGAGCTTGTATTTTCAATGGAGCTGACATTGGGTTAAAAAAATCAATACAAGACTTACAAGATAAAATAATGTTATCTTATTGACAGCTATCAATAATGGATAATGAGGCCTTAGCTTGAACCTCCTTGAACAAACAAGGACTTGAAGCCATTAATAGGTTATAAATGAAATTCTAATTATGTAGAATAAGTTAGGTTGGATTCCAGTCCAAGACATTAATGTAATTAATTTATAGAAAAGTGGCAGTTTGAATGTGAGAATTCAAGTGCATGTTTTATTAAGTTTTTTTGAATAAAGAGGCAGACTTACAGGAAAATACCTTTCTTCTTTGCAGATGTATATATGACATGTAAACACGTGTGAATGTGAGACAGATTTTTTTTTTCAGTTTGTGGGATATCATTATAAATTTCCTAAGTAGAAAGGAAATATGAATTGCTTGGCAATTTAATAGAATTCAAATAGAAATAGTTGAGCTCAAGGCACTCAAGTTCCTCAGTATCAGTCCAAAATTAAAATAAAAATTTCTAAAGAATTTATTTATTTATTTGACAGAGAGAGAGAGAGACAGTGAGAGAGGGAATACAAACAGAGGAAGTGGGAGAGGGAGAAGTAGGCTTCCTGCCAACAGGCAGCCTGATGCAGGGCTCGATCCCAGGATCCTGGGATCATGACCCAAGCCGAAGGCAGATGCCCAATAACTGAGCCACCCAGGCACCCCAATGTTAAGATAAATTTTTGTCTTCTGTGAAAGTAAGGTCACTGTTAAAATTTCCTATTTTTTCTTTGCCATGGTTTAAAATAACAGAGCAAAAGCACAACTCCAGAGGGCTTTCCATTAGGTTGACTTTTCTCGAAAGTTGGATCCCTAGAAAGGAAGAGATATTGATTTTTAAAAATCTCTCTTGTGCAATTTTATCCATAATGACCAAAGCTTGAAAGCAGTGGAGATAATCCTTCAGTATGTGAATGGATAAACCAAAGTGTACATCCATGCAATGAAACATTATTCAGTAATAAAAAGAAATGGGTTATCAAGCTATGAAAAGACATGGAGAACACTTAAATGCACGTTGCTAAGTGAAAGAAGTCAGTCTGAAAAGGTTATACACTGTATGATTCTAAATATTTGACATTCTGAGAAAGGCTTAACTATAGAGACAGGAAAAGATCAGTGATTTCCAGGGACTAGGGTAGTGATGGGTGTGAGTTAGAAGCAGGGATTTAATAGATGGAACATAGGAGATTTTTAGGGCAGTGACACTATTCTGTATGAGACTGTAATGGTGGATACGTGACATTATGTATTTGACAAAATCTATAGAATGTAAAACACCAAGAGTGAACCCTAATGTAAACTGTGGACTTTGGTGATAATGACTTGTCCGTGTAGGTTCATTGATTGTAGCAAATGTACCACACTAATACAAGATGTTAATAATAAGGGTAACTGTGTATGTATGTGTGGGCAGAGAGGTAGGTAGGTATATGGGAACTCCTATTCATCTGTTCATTTTTTCTGTAAATCTAACAAACAAATAAGGTCTATTAATTTTAGAAAATTCTCTGCAAAATTAGAGTTTGAAATAGAAACTTTCAACTTAGAAAATTAAGACTGCTCTGGGTGAACACAACCCATAAATCATCAAGGTCTATCTTAGAAAGCCAGGTGGCTTTCTCTTTATATTGACTTTGCATTTGGCTCAAAGCATTAATCCAGATACAGCAGGATGAATTAGTGGTAATGTAGACTTGCCTTGGCCCACAAGGGCAGTGTCTAGGCTAAGTCTGTCATTTGTAACGATTCTGGCCAGTGCCTTGAGGCTGACCCAAATGCAATCCAGGGTTGAGGTGGTGACATTGGTCACTTAAGTCAAGGACAGATTTTGTGCAAAGTTTTCTAATTAGAGGGCTCCGATGGTAGGGATAACTGCCTATAGGGTGCATAAATGATCAGTTGGTTCTTCCAGGAAGCTCCCTTGAGTAACCAAGACCTTGCTTATTTTGGTAAGGTCTCCACAGTCATCTTCGGCTACATAGTCCAGTGGTGGTATTTTCCTGACATTTGTCAGTCTTTTACACTCACTTCTAAGGTACAAGTCAAAGTATTTTAGGGATGGAGGTAAGTAAATGACTTACTTACCTCCACAAGTAAGGAAGTTGACTTCCCCACAGGCAGTGTATTCCTGGGGGCACAAGTAGTGTCTTTGGAAAGAAAGTACCATTTCTACTGTTGTGCCCTCTCAAGTGAGACTTAACATCGGTTACAGAGACCAGGATGTGACAATGCCACCAACATGCTCTCAGGGCTGGCTGCTAAGCCTTGGGGTTCTCAGTTTAGTTTGAATGATTGAGTCTAGACCTTGGTTTCAGAAGGAATAACTGACGATGGTCAGTTTAATCTTTTCTATTTGTCTACACCACTAACCAGGTGAATTGTTCTGCTGTATGGAATGACAGACAGGGAAGTGGGAGGTGAAAACATCAAGACATATTAGTTGATATTTTGCGTGGGGAGTTCGGGAGCTGAGGCCATCATGCTGTTTCTCTTGGACTTATCAGGGGACTGGTGAGCAAACTGTAGTCAGGGTCATCTAGTTGCCAGTCAGCTCAATTTAAGGTGCTTACAATAGTTTGAAGAGTTATACTGCGTTTCCCTTTCATAAGGAAGATTCCCTATGTGAAGCTCCTCCTTCCTCTGAACCTTCCAGGATCTAGATGTTCCCTATCCAGGTGTCGGAGTTGTTGCGTGCTCTCTTGCTCTCTCTCTCTCCACTGTCACAAAATTGTTGTCTTCTTTAAGTAAATTCATCTTTTTTCAGTCATCCCCTACTTATTTTCAAACCTTTCTTCTAGAAATATGACATGCAAGGGAGATAGAACATCATTATAAAACTCAAACATCATTATAAAACTCAAATGTGCCAACCTCAGCCCACTGAGCCCTTGTAGGTGTTCTTATGAGGGTCATTATCATCATGGTCTAAGGTCATTAGACCATAGTGGTCGTTATTGACTTAAGACTAGGTCATTCTAACAAACGAATCCAGGTAGCTGAATCAGAATCAAGTTTGAATCACCTAGTATCCCTTTTGGTTGGACTGTCACCCAGAGATTGTGAACCAGGTTGGCCAGGGGTCACTGTCAGGGGAAAGGTGATGCAGCATGCCCAGGACTGGTCAAGGCAGGATTCTGAATTTTCAAAATTAGGTCTTTATAAATCCCACTACCTCTTTGTCCTCATCATTTAACTATTCCTTGTTTTGTATTATTCCAGTATTACTTGAATTTTTTTCACAAGTCATATTGGGTAGTTAACTATCTCTCTACATGTCTGTTTTTCCTACAAATAGTTAAGTCTTTAAGGCAAGGAATTTTGACCTTTACCTTTGTATTTCTAAGTCTGAGGAGGGTACGCAGGACTGTTGAAGGTGTCTGGCTGGTTCAGTCTTGATCTCAGGGTCATGAGTTCAAGCCCTGCATTGGGCTCCATGCTGGGCTTGGAGCCTACTTCAAAAAAGAAAAAAAAATACACACACACACATATATGTATAAAATGGCTCTGAATTAGACTCAATGGTGAAAGATGGACTAGGATAATATTATTCAAATTACTGTGAATTGGTAAAATACACAGAATCTCATTAAAAGGAAATGATTATTGATTAATTATATGTAGAGGAAACAATACGTTTGGGGATAAATATTACAAAATTCTTTGAAAATTCTATAATTGTGTATCACTTCAGGAAAAAGTCAATAAAAGTTTAGGAGATTAGTGTGTGTTTCTTGTATTTTTTTTTCTCCCATTGCATTAAACAATTTAGTAATGTTTTGACATTTAATAGCTATCTATAGAATTATTTGATTGGATTATATTAATTTTTGGGTCTTAATGATGTTTATCAAATTAGTTCATTAAAGTAAAAGAGTCAGACTACATTTCGTGGTGCCTGCCTGAGATAAATGCCAGTTTTCTTCACGACACTAGAGAAAGAGTCAAGCACTTAAAAAAATTAGATTTCCTCAAGTTTTGGTCAGACATCTCGTGCTGAGTTTGGGCAGCAGTGGGGAAAGGGCTCTGGTTCTCTGGTTTATGTGCTGCTGCACTTAGAGTTGGAGCAGTTTAGAGGCACCATGAGAAGAGAAGTTGCTGTAGGTAAGTGAAGGGTCTGTGAATGGCATGGGTAGTAACAGGCTTTTCTCTGGGTCCCTGATGACTCCGAAGCATGCTTGACTTGCTGGCTTTCAAGTCTGAATGACTGCTTTACTGCTGGCCTACAAGGCTCACCTTCCCTTGTGTTTCTTCTCATTTCTTCTGAATGCACTCCCCAGGAAGTGAAGGTTACAACTTGCCTTGATAGACATTCCAGAGCCTTTAGACTTTATGGACATAGAGAATGTATTCAGAAGCTTCCTGCTTGGTGATCGCACCCTTTGTTCTTCTGTGCACATCCTAAATGAACTTTGCTCCAGACAAATTAGCCTAGGGCGAGGCATTAAAAAGAGGCGATTCCAAGAAAGACACAAAACACAGGAAAAGGGAGTCCTCATTCATTTCCATTTAGGTTCCTATTTTTAGCCAGACATTTATCATTTTCATATTTAATTCTTCCTAAGAATGTTAGCAATTCATGGTTTCATTTTGTTGTGAGCATAGAATTGCTTCTGATGGGGAAACTGAAGTTTTTAGGCATTGGTCAACTTAAGGGGCAAGAGATCCTCACATGTAATGAAGGAATAACTTCATCAACATGTATGCTTGAGGTTTTTACTATCTGGAATTTGAGGTAACACTAGAGATGTTATAGATCTACTGAATAATGCTCAATCAAGATATCCCACCTTGTGAAAATCTTAATTTCATTAAGTAAAATGTTACCCTTCTAGTGTTTGATTCAACACAATATTGATGTCTTTTTTTTTTTTTTCTCCTGGGCAGTGTTCCCTGACTACTGGTACATTATTAGAGTAACATATCACACATGTTATGGTTGATTGTGTATGTGTCTGGCTTATCAGTGACTTGAGGGGGAAAGAAGAAAGTTCTACTTGTACCTCAGTTTACCCATTACCTAGCCCTGTACCTTGTAGAGAGGAAACACATTGTGCCTTGCTTGTTGAATTGAAGAAAATTCTAATCTTGTCTAAAAACTTAGTATGGTTGCTTAATTTTAATAGGGACATGAAGATGAATTTTATAATCTCATTCATGAACAAGAATTTCTCTTCTTACAGGCTTTTCCTTTTCTTATTTTGTAATATTCTAATAGTATTCTAAGTTACCTGTTCTGTTACTTCAGTTCTTACTGGATTCCACAGTCAGCCTTGTCTTTCAGAACTGCTTCTTCTGTTGTATCTTTGCTCACAATCCTAGGCAACATCCCCGTAAAGAAGGGGTAAAGTGGGCTGCTTTGCATCCCTTGCAGTGGCTGGCACAGCACAGTGTGCAGTTACTCAATGGATGCTGATTAACTGGGGGATGTCAGCCTGAAGGTGGTTCTGACACTGGGCTGCTGAGCTCTGCTTTTAGCCACATCTTGTTAAATTCATGTATCAATGATGTGTATGAATACATAGAATGTATGCTTATCAGATTTGCAAATGACCCGAGGCTGAGATGGATAGCAAATATATTAGATGACAGAATCAGAATCTGAAAACATTTTGACAAGCTTCTTTTAACAGGATGAAATTTAATAGGGATAAAGGTAAAAGCTTATCTTAAAAGAAAAAAAAAAAAACTTTTCCTGCTGAGCCATTGCATGTAGAAATGGGGAAGATTCTCAGAAAGGACCATTAGTGGTACAACAGTCACACAGGCCAATGAAGTCATAGACTTATTTGGAGAATAGAAGGAAGGGGGTGAAAGTGGCCACATTAGCATTGGTTAGACCCCCTCTGAAGTCTTGTGTGTGCAATTCTGGGTTCCACATTTTCACAGAGATATAGACAAATTGGAGTCTAGGTAGAGGATGTCAGGGGGTCTTAAATCTATGCTGTGAAATGAATATTCTTCTATGATATAAGAAAATTCATAGAAAATATGCTGGTTTTTTTTTTTTTTTTTTTTTAACAGTGGAAGTTGACTAGCATTAGCTATCTGGAAGTTACAGGGAAACAACTTTGGCTAACTCTCAGGAGAAACTTTTGAGTAGCCAGGTTTTAATTAAATCACAAATTGCCCAGGAAAACATCAAGTGGTCCAATTTCTTTCCAAGAGAGGGAAAAATCCAATGGGAAAAGGCTGCATGAAAACAACAGATACTACTACATACTTATTAGAATGGCTAAAATCCAAAACTCTGACAACACCAAATGCTGGCAAGGATGTAGAACAACAAGGACTCCTACTCAGTTCTGGTGGGAATGCAAAATGGTATAACCGCTTTGGAAGACAGCCTGGCAGTTTCTTGCAAAACTAAATATACTCTTATCCTACCGCTCCGCAGCCATGTTCTTTGATATTTACCCACATGAGTTGAAAGCTTATGTCCACACAAAAACATGTACTCAGATGTTTATAGCAGCTCTATTCAAAATTGTCAGAACTCAGTTGCAACAAAGATTTACTCCTGAAGGTGAATATATAAATAAACTGTGGTACATCAGTTTTTATTTATCATTCAATAATAAATGAAATGAGCTAATTAGTTCATGCAAAGACATGGAAGAACTTAAAATGCATTTTGCTAAGTGAAAAAAAACCAGTCTGAAAGGGCCACTCACTGTATGATTCCACCTATATCACATTTTGGAAAAGACAAAATCGTGAGACACTAAAAAGATCAGTGTGGTTGGCCGAGGTTGAATGGAAGGTGGAGAGGGATGACTAGGTGGGGATACAGGGAACTTTCAGAACAGTGGTTTCTGCATATTGTCATTTTGCTTATTCTGCATGATATTATAACAGTGGATACATGTCATTATATTTGTCAAAACCCACAGAATATACAACACCAAGAGTGAGCCCTAATGTAAACTGTGGACTTTAGGTGACAATGACGTGTCAATGTAGGTTCATGGATTGTAGCAAATGTACCACACTAATGCAAGGTATTAATAATAGGGAACCTGTGTATGAAGTTGATGGGGGCTGGTATATGGGAACTTTCTGTACTTTCCAGAAACCTGAAACTGCTGTTTAAAAAAAGGATACATGAGCTAGTGTTGGGGTAGGGCATAGTGACTGGGATCTATTGGGCTAAAGCTTTTCCTGTGGCATCTAATAAGGGTCTGTAGAGATTGCAGTGGAGGGAGAGAGCTGACCTCAGCAGCAATGGAGCAGTACTCGGCGTCAGGTCCTAAGGACACTTGGAGATCCCAGATGGGAACTGCAAATAAAGAGGAGTATGTATGCATATACATACGTATGTATTTATAAAGAGGAGTTTATATAAGGAGGAGTGTCAGGCCTTAGGAGAAGAAGCCTCCAAGATAGAAAACAAAAGCACAGCAAGTTGGCAGGTTGTCACTGCTTCAGGACTCTAGTGTGGGACAGCTGGTTCTAAGGCATAAGGAGTGACTGACCTTGAAATTCCTTTCTCTGGACAATTCACAATAAACTGGGGGACGACTTTCTACAAATGCTACACACACATAGACACAGACATACATATACACACACATGTACACACATAAGTACTCATATGTATACACATATACAGTTATGTTGATGTCTAAATGCACATGAATAAATAGGATAATTTTAGATACTGATAAGTACGATTAAGAAAATAAAATAGATCCATGTGATGGAAATGACACTGGCAGGGCGAAGGGAGATTAGCTTTATCAAGGATGGTCAGGCAAGGTCTCTATGGAGTAGACAGACATTGGAGCTGATACTTGAAAAATGCAAAAAAAGCAGACATGAGAAAGAGCTGAAGAAATAACACGGCAGCCAAACTACATTTTTAAATATTTAATTGTTAATATTATATTAGGTTCCTTTGCTCTGTGTGTGTGTGTGTGTGTGTGTTATACAGGTACTAAGGGAGAAGAGAAATTATTTGGAAAGCAAAGGAAGAAAAGACAAAAATAAAAGCCGAGCCATTTCAAGGATTGAACTCAAGAATTTTGCAAAAAGTGTTTAGAAAGACATGGGACTCTAGTATTTACCAAGAATGACATTAGATCATTTTTCTTGCTAATGGATCTGAAGGATAGTTTTCTATCTAGCCTGGGAAAATTTGATTACTTTCTCAAGTTAACAAAGATAAGCAAGAGTTGTGATAATAGTTTTGGATAAACGTTCTAGAATTTAGAAAAAATATTGGATGAATAATCTAGTACAAACCATGTAGCTCTCAGAGGAGAACATTTATTTGTTAGCCTGACATTCTTTTTTCCTTTAAAAGCAGTGACAGGGAAAGGGCATTGTAAGAAGGACTGTGCGCACAGTGGAGCACATGTCTTCTGCTTCGTGTGGTCCTGCGGGGGGATGTGAAGAGATGAAACACGTTCATTCGTGCATGCACACTTTGCAAATGTACACGGAGAGCTCGGATGGCGAAGAGGGAAGAACACAGTGAGAAGAGGGCAGGAGAGAAGTAGGGGTAATGGAGAATACAAGAGTAGAACAGCAAAGGACAGAAGAGAAAGAGGGGAGGGAAAAGAGGGGCACACGACTCCTGTAATATGACCTGGGAAAGAATAGTGAAGCCATGAACTTATTAAAGAGATTTATGGATGAGTCACCCGTGATCTGGTAATGACCAGTGCAAAGCCGCGGTTGTCTTCAGTAACCTGTACCTGTACCTGTAACCTGTTACCTGTAAGACGTCAAAAGTGTAAGAAATCAAAACCCCTCCTTCAAGCAGAAGTGTCTTCTCCCCCACGTTCCTTTCCTGTGAAAAGACAGACACCCGTCAGCCTTGTGATGTGCTCTCACACCTGTTTAAAGGTCTAGCCATGTTTTCGGTTGGTGGCCTTTGAAATGCTTGCCCCCTTCTGTTGGGATCTCCGAGGCTGCAGGTGAGAATTGTCGAGGAGCTCTCCGATGTGATACCCCTGGGGTGGGGTGGGGGTGCGGGGCCTTCGTGTTGCTCCCGGAGGTCCACCACGGCAACTTTGGCCAAACGGTTTCTCTCTGTGTCACACATCTGCAAATTCAAATTCAAGGAAACCCATCCAACACAGTGGAATTTAGTAGTAATTTAAGTGGATATACTTCCGCACAAAAGGATTTATTTTGGTATGTCTTTAGGGCTTGGTACAACACACTGATACAAAAATACTATATCACCAGAAAAAAAAAAAAAGTAGTATTGTAGAAGATGTGAGAAGGGAAAAAAAGAACAAAGGACTTTTCTCCAATCAAATGCAAATGAAAATGACCCGCAAGATTCTGAAAACACTCTTTCTCCTGACAATGAACATTTTCATGCAGTGAAATCCATTTTTGAGACTCATTAGCAAACGCTGTGATCTTGCTTATTTTGTATAGCAGCGTCTGGTTATTTCAAATTGATTAGGAGACCTCTGATGTGGGAGAGCGAATCACTGAACTACCCCAGGTATTTCTGTAATTGGTTATCATGCTTAATTACAAATGTTTCAGCACAGCCAATTTATTCTGGAGCACATTTTCCTTGCCTTTCTGCTGCCGCTCCTGCCTGTGCTGTTTTCTGTTTTCAGGGAGAGAAAGGAGAGAGAGCGCGAGCGTGTGCACGCAAATTAACCTCTTCCTGAGCATGTGTCGGTTCTAAAAAAAGCAGATTAATGGATTGGTAGATTCATTCAAGGTATTCTTCTATCAATAGCTATAGTCGAAAAGCAAAGAAATGGAAACATGTATGTGCTGGTCTGTAGTGCAGGTCACTCATTGCAAACTGTTACCAATCTTCCCTGGTTCTATTATTTCTGATAACTAGTGCTGAGAGCTGGAAGTTCAATGCTCTCATCTCTCTCAACCTGCCACAGTGCTGGCTGACCTTCATGTATTCAATCCACTTGCTCCGGAGCTCATCGGAAATAAATGGACTAGAATAGAACAGAATATGGCTCCACATCGCGCTTTTCAGCATCTGGCGATCCCGAAGACCTGAGTAACTGGCTAGTTGTGCTGGTGTCCGGGCTGCACATGGGGCACACATTACGTTCTCCATAGTCTCTCATTCACAGCCTGGGGCATTCCGGAGTCCAATAACGGGAGGTGGGATTCGGGCCGGGGTCCTGGCATTGTGCCTCCTGCCTCAGGCCTTCTATGAGGATCTGCGTGAACTTTGCAGCACCAGAGAATTGGCAAGACCCCGAGTTTGACCTCTTATGATTAGAATGAGGCTTAAGGAAATGTAGACATGTTCTTTCCCAAGTCATCCTTGTTGGAGACGGAACATCACCTATGAGGAAGTGTCTTCTTACCTGTGATACAGTAGATACTTTGGGTGCAAAGGCAGATCATGCATTATTTCATGTCCACTTTGATTTCTGTCTAGGACTTTCAAACTTAAACGGTGTTGCCATTATTATCTTTTTTTTTTAATATTTTATTTATTTATTTGACAGAGAGAGAGAGATCACAAGTAGACAGAGAGGCAGGCAGAGAGAGAGAGAGAGGGAAGCAGGCTCCCTGCCGAGCAGAGAGCTCGATGTGGGACTCGATCCCAGGACCCTGAGATCATGACCTGAGCCGAAGGCAGCGGCTTAACCCACTGAGCCACCCAGGCGTCCCTTTTTTTTTTTTTTTTATTTGACAGAGAGAGATCACAAGTAGGCAGAGAGGCAGGCAGAGAGAGAGGAGGAAGCAGGCTCTCCGCCGAGCAGAGAGCCCGATGTGGGACTCGATCCCAGGACCCTGAGATCATGACCCGAGCCGAAGGCAGCGGCTTAACCCACTGAGTCACCCAGGCACCCTCCATTATTATCTTAAGAATGGAAGTAAACTTTCAGATAAGAGTAGGTTCTAAAAAAGATCTGATTGTTAAAGAATGGGAGGGGTTAGATTGGATCCAGTTCAATTCCCCATTGATAAACTTTACTGGATATTTGTGGGAAATTATTTTAAAAAATGGTGCTGGGAGTGCTCCTTGAAATAAATTGGGCTCATTTACCTTCTTGATGGCAGAGATCAAGAGAAGTCAAGTGACTTTTAAAGGTCAGTAGTGGCAGAGCTGAAACCAGAATTTAGCTTTAGTTCAGGTGACAGGAAACAAAAAAAAGTTTTCTGTTTTCTCTGATTAATGCCCAAACTAGCATCCTCTTTATGTCAGGAATTTTTCTGTCCTTACAGAGTGATTTCATTTTGCTTTTGAATTATTGATGATAGTGGTACAGAGTGTAATTAATTATAAGGAATGGTATTTCAAATTGAAAATTTCATTTTTCAATATTTTAGGGTCTAGAGAAATTGTTTGTGTTTGATTTTTTAGCATTTGAATACATAGCGAAAGCACTTTTCTTGTGGCAAAGATAGTTATTTTATAGTTTCTGGTATTTACTATCAGCATTTTAGTAAACTTATGTAAATCATTATCGAGGGTGAGAATTAATTTTAAGAAAAGTAGCCATTGGCAACATTCACATAAATGTGTGAGAAAAACATTCCAAATGGGGATTTTATAGTCACTGAAGGAGAAGCTCTTCTGTTATATTAGAGCTGCCAAAAGAATTCAGAACTCGAAAGATCCAAATGACAGCAAAGCAGATTGAAGCCTCTACATCCTCCTTTCTTTATGCATTCAGGGCTCTGCATCAAGAAAACTTAAATGCAAGGGGTGCAGAACAGATCCAATTATACAGAGCTCTAGCTAATGCCTGATGCTTTAAGTACTTTTCAAAATTTCTGTAGATCACCATAGAGCCACCTCTGAATTTCTCCAAGTAATGAGGAAATCCTTGGAATACATTACCCCCAAACCCATAGAATGAAGTAATCAGCATTCATTACCAGTTTTATTTCAATGGCTAATTGCACTTCATACCCATATATTGATATAAAAAACTGGGCTGTCAAGTAGCCATTTATATTATATGGCTATGGAGAGAACAATTGAAAGGAAGTTTTGGTTGCTCCAGAATTCTGCAAAAGTTTGCACACCGTTTGATAGAGTTCTGTGATTCATTGAAAACCAGACCAGACACCAGTGAGTGGAATGGGCTCAGGGAGGTTCTTGATCAGGAGGAAGGATACCATTGCATTTGAGGAAAGGAGTGTCTCTGAGCGAAGGTAATGTGGCATTTGTGTGTATGTATGCGGATTCTGACACCTATGATGGGCCTGAATGAGCACGGACAGAAGTTTGGGAGATTTGAGAGACTCTGGCATGGGCATCCACTGAGAATGATGAAGCAGGCCAATTTCTGTTTGAGGGGCATACTTCTAGATTTTCTGTTTTCACTTGGGAAGGAGATGACCCCACTAATCTTTATTCGGAAACACCTAAGGGCTGCAGATGTCCATAAAATTAGCTCATCTCATTCTGGCCTCCTCAGCATTACCACATTAACAGAATAGAAAAAAATAAAAAGGGTACATTTGATGTCTTCACTCATGGGAAATTTCTGGAGCCCTCTTATAAGGCAAGCACTGTACTGGGAGCTTCGGCTTGCATATTGGGGCCCAGACAACAGAAAACACGTTAAAAATAGGAAATTTGGGAAGGATATAATAATAGGACAATTAAAAAATGTATAGGTTTTGTGTAGAAGAACCGTAAGAGCTTGTGAGTTACCTCGGGGCTGGTGAGTATAGAATTAGAATGTCTTCACGACCCTCGGGCCCGAGTGACAGTTGGAACTCCGAGGAAAGACTGCCTGTCAGGAATTCTCACAACAGGGATACGGAGCAGTAAGCCTTTAGAGAAAGAGTGGGAGGAAGAGGACCTTCCATTTCATCTCATTGAACCTTCCCTCCTCCATTTCATCTCATGCTGGGGATTTCTATTGGCTGAACTCAATCAGAAGTGGGAGGAAGAGAGAGCTCACTGACACAGTCCATTGTGGGTCAAGATTTGAGTGGACCGATCAGGGTGTAGAGGGTGGTTGGTAGAAAGGGAATGTCCTGATGATGCTAAGGAGACATGCTTTCTCTCCGTTCATTGCTCAAACAGCCCAGCATGGGTGGTGCAGGACACGGTTTTTAGTTGCAAACAACAGAAGTCCACTTTGGCTGGCTTAAAGCGGCAAGGATTTAGAGTCTTCTGTAACCCCTGGGACACCTGGAAATCCAGGTTCTGGGAGGGCACCGCTGCTGCTTACCCTGGATTTTCGTCAGATACTTTCCTCTCTGGCTGCCGCTACTCCAGTAACTGATAATTTTGCCTTCACAGCCAAAGATTTTTCCTCATGGACCCTTTTCCTTGTTTCACCAGCTGCTGATTTAAAACTAGGGTGTGTGCCTAAGACTGGCAGACTTTAGGTCTCTCTCTCTTTTTTTTTAAAGGTTTCTATTTAAAAAAAAAATTTTTTTTAAAATTTATTTGACAGACAGAGATCACAAGCAGGCAGAGAGGCAGGCAGAGAGAGGAGGAAGCAGGCTCCCCGCTGAGCAGAGAGCCAGACGCGGGACTCGATCCCAGGACCCTGGGATCATGACCTGAGCAGAAAGCAGAGGCCTCAACCCACCAAGCCACCCAGGCGCCCCGACTCTAGGTCTCTTGACTGAGCTTTGATTTAAAAGAAGGTGGGAGAGGGAGTACGTGGCATTAGATTTCCATAGAACGGCAGTACCTCTTATTAAGAATTTTCAGGTAAAGAATTCTCTAAACTTGGGAATGAGGGTCCAGTAACGGGAGTTGAGAGAGGGTGTCAGATGTCACTACATGTGGGTTTTATTAACTCCATTTTGCAGATGAAGATCAGGTTCAGAGAGGCTAAAAACTTGCCAAATTTATAGCTTGAGTTGAGAGTCAAACCTTAGGAGCAGATTTTGGCTCTTTCTACTATGTCAAAATTTCTCTCGACTCTTACAGATAATTCAATCTGATTTCCAGTTTAGTGAATCCGTTTTCTTTTTAAGACATCACTGGATATTTTTTTTGAAAGTGCAAATGATTCTCAAGTTAACTTGGATGAAGAAATGTATGAGAAAAACATAAAAAAAAAAGGAAAAGGAATAGTGAGAGGAGATATGTTTTCTCAGTATTAAAATATAATAGAATGCTGTAGTAATAGGAAGAGTGTGGTATAGGTACAGAGATAGACAGATTAACAGTAAACTGTAAGTTCCAAAAATAGGTCCACATAAGTGTAATACTGAAGTGTGTGATAAAAATGGAATTTAATACAGTGGAGGGAAGGGTAGATGTTCCCAATTTGTTGGGATGACCTGCTTACCACTTGATTAAAAAAATTTACATCTTGGGGTATCTGGGTGGCTCAGTGGGTTAAAGCCTCTGCCTTCGGCTCAGGTCATGATCTCAGGGTTCTGGGATCGAGCCCCACATCGGGCTCTCTGCTCGAGGGGAGCCTCCTCTCTCTGCCTGCCTCTCTGCCTACTTGTGATCTCTCTCTCTCGTCAAATAAATAAATAAAATCTTAAAAAAATTTACATCTTATACTAATTGAATTCCAAAGACATTAAGTGTTTTATTTTGTTATTTTTTATTTTTTTAAAAGTATTTTATTTATTTATGTGTGAGAGAGAGAGAGCGTGCACATGCACAAGCCAAGGAGGGGGGAAGAAGACTCCCTGCTGAGCAGGAAGCCTGAGCAAGGGCTCTATCCCGGGACCCTCGGATCACAATCCCAACTGAAGGCAGACACTTAAATGACTGAGCCACTCAGGTACCCCACATTAAATGTTTTAATATGAAAGATGGAAAAGAACAGAAGAAAATGTAGGTGAATAACTATCTAATCTTGATCTGTATAATGTTTTTTTAAGTATGACACCAAGATGAAGAAGACAGAGAAAACTATTATTAGGCTAGATTATGTGAAAAGTAAACATTTATCTGTAGCAATCACAATATAATACATTGCCTCCTGGAAAGAAAGCCAGCTGCAAAATATATGAAATAAAAGAGCTAATATTCTTAGTACGTATAAGGGAAAAATTCACAGAAGACATGAAGTGGCCAATTAACATATTGAAGGATATTAATCTCATTTATAAAGTAATTAAATGAATTCATATCTCAACAAAATTGGCAGAAATTAAAGCAAGTAACTCTACCCAAGGTAGACAAGAGTATGTGTGTATATGATTTTTATTTTATACTGTTTCTTATTGGGGTCAAAATTGGATTAGTGGTTTTTTTTTTTTTTTCAGAGTTATTTGATATTATAAACCAAAACTCCTTAAAATGCAAATACACTTTGTTCCAAAAATTTCACTTATAGGAATTTTTCATCTCAAAATAGTTCGAGACACATAAATTACATAGAGATGAACATTACAGTATTATTTTTAATAGAAAAAATTAGGAAAAAACTATTAATTATTCATAAATTCAGGATGCTAAATAATTCATGTACATTTGTAGAGTGGAATAGTATTTAGTCATGAGAAGACACATATCTATGTATATCGAAAGAGATCCATGATATATTTATAGCTGAAAAAATAGAATATAAAATACTATGAATAGCATATGTAATATATGTAAGAAAACATTATACTTAGAAATAACTGGAAAGATTATGCTCTAAATTATAAACAGTGATTTTATCTCACTAGCAGCCTCCGAAATAATGTTTACTTTTCCTTTACCCATTTTGATGTTTTCTAATTATCTTATGATTAAACATTGATAAGCATGACAACAAACAAAAAAGCTATTTCTGTTTTGAAAAAATGAGGTAAAAGATCTGTACCATCATTAAGCAACATATAAAGGCTAATTTCCATGTTCTCATTTTACATGACTTTTCTAGCATAATTGCATGCATGTGTATGTGTGTGACAGAGAGATTGAGGAAAAAAAAAAGGTAGAAGAGGCAAGGAGGAGAGAAAGATGGAGAAGACAGAGTGATTTGTGCTAATTTCCAATGTGGATGATGTGGAGAGAAAGAACTGATGGGTGTAACGTGCATCTAAATCCTGCTTCTATCACAAGATCTTTCTCAATTCTAAAGGACCACTCTGTGGGCAAGGTTGAGTTTGATACCAGTCCTGTAGGGAGCCAAGAGGGCCTCCAGTCTGAGAACAAGAGACTTCTGTATTCAGGGCTGTGAAACCTAACTCCTAGGGAGTGGGCTTTTCAATGGGTGGTCTGTGGATAGAGAGAAGACAATGGCTTATAAGGAAGAAAAATGATAAAGGGGGAAAGAAAGACCATGTATAGAGAAGAACAAGAAATGGAGCCCATAAGGAAAATAAAGGACAGAGTCAGATAATTAAAAAAAGAAACTAGGTTAAATTCCTTCCTAGAGTACCAGTTTTAGGATGGATCACAGTGATCTCTTCCAGTCTGTTCTTAGTACAGGTGAGGAAGCCAAGCCCCCAAGAATTTAGGTGACATGCAGCCAGTCAGTTAATCAGCACAGATCTGAGACTGGAATTCAGGTCTTCTGGCCCCCAGCCCAGTGATGTTTCCACTGGCACATAGTTCTTTCAGGAGAGATTAGAGCAACAGCATCATCATTAATTAATGAAATTAGCATGGGACAGATCACGGACATTGGTACAGCAAGATGACTAATAATCTCAAGGATTTGAAATAGCTTCTTTCAGGGGATTTTGCTACTTCTTATTTTGTCTAGTTCATGAAATTTAGTAGTTTTTTTTTTTCTAAAACCGAACGTTGTATTTAGGAAAGGGCCTTTCAACATGAGAGGGCTCTAATGAGACAAATAGAACTAATTTTCCAAGTAGTTGAGTAATAATCTTTGAGGGTCCCAAAGAATAGAGACCTGATGATAATAACACTTACTTTTCTTGAGCAAGCGCGTTCACGTTTTCTGTTGGAAAAGATCAAAGGACCAATACTCGAGAGACAACTTCGAGAGTCAAGTCAGCATTTTTGGCCAAGTTTTATCTCTTTGCATATAGGCAACACACAGCAAGAACAGCAGCAAAGGGATTTGCCAAGTGAAAGGAAAGAACATTTGAAGCAAGAGAGAAATAATTTCCTAGCAAGAAGGGCTGTGTGATGATGGTTCAGCTAGTGATCCATTATGCCTGTTAAGAGGCCAAAGAGAACTGTAGATCTCTCAGGTCCATGGGGGCAGAGGCAAGGGAATAAGTTGAAGGGAACACTGGAATAAATGAAGTGCCTTAACAGCTGAAAAAGGCTGATGGATGTGCTCTGCACCTCAGAAGACAGAGCTCCCAGCAGGAGAATAAAGAGTGCAACAGAGCAGAGCCTGCTAGAACCACACAGTTAGGGAACTGATCCTCTAATAACCTCCCGTTTCAGGAGTTTATAATGTGCTATAAAAACCCCCTGTCTCTAGACTAAAACCTGGCACGACCACACTTAACTGCATTTTACTGCCATCACACAAATCCCCGATTTGCTGTTACTTTCTCTTAAATAGGGCTGGATCTATTTTCAGCAATTGCAGGTGCCAAGATGTTTTGTAAAAATTCTCCGTGGAGAATGGATTTGATTTTTAAAATGCAGAAACTGGATTTCAATTCTTAAATTGAAATGCTGGACTAGGCACCAAGGACATTTTGATTAAATCATGCCTATGTTCAGGCTATTAATTCCAACTCGGATGGTGTCTGTAGATACAGAAAACTACTTGAAAAGCAGAGATATTCAGAGTCTCCAGTGGGTGAAGGTCATCCAATAGCTAACTCTCCTCAGTGGCCTTCATAACAAAATTTCGAGAAGTTTTTACTTCTCACACATATTGGCAGTTCCATTCACAATCAGTGAAGAGGGAATGAAATATTTTATTTTGTAGAAAAGTCTATTGATACTTAAAAAAATAGACCCAGTAGTAGACATAAGGATCTTACATGTGTATTTCAAATATTGCCGTCCCCAGTAATGAGTATTCTTATGCCTTCCCACGGCAGTTTTATTTCACTGGTTGGCTGTGGGTCATGATCTATTCATTCTATGCTAACTAGAATGTTCTGTGCTAACTTAAACAGGCTAACTAGAATTCTAGTTAAATTAAATGGCTCTGCATGGTCAAATTCAGAATCAGAAATAAGGTCATTGTACCTCTACTTTCCTTTTCTATATCATGCTGTATAACATAATTTATACATTTATACATTTATGTATATCTATATTATACATATATAGTATATTATACATATACAATGTATATGTATAAAGAATACATTATAATGTATTATCATTACTTATTAATTTCTAACTATCTCTTCCTAGGTACATAGTATATGCTACAGAGTATAGGAGAAAAAAGGCTCCCATCGTGGAAACATAATAGATTAAAGTAAAAAACATGCATAAGTGTTTGGAAAACCAAAAGCCTAATTAAACAATTGATAATATTTTATATATTTTTCTATTTGTTCTTGAAGAAAGGATCACTTTGATAGTCCAGCTGTTCCAGCTGATTATTTTCAAAGTGAACTGTTACCTGCTCTTGTCTCTGTTCGTTTATTTACTTTCAAGTTAGAGCCCTAGCTTCAAGCCGATATTTTTAATTCAAAGGTCAAAATAATCCCCTCCCTTCTATTTTGAGAACCTAGTGGGCTAAATACGCTCTTCTAGGGAAGAAAAGTTTTGTACAGTGGGTGGAAAAACCTTATGATTTTCCTAACTTTAAGCTACACGTTGTATTTTTCTTTCTCTTGTCACCAAGGCCAGCGTATGGAGGATTTAAAAACCCCCTTATCATTACCCATTGTTTATTATTTTAACTGATTAAGCCTGAGTTCTGGAAATAGACTAAACACTTCCAGAGTCTCTGTTGTACGTCCTTTGCAAGCATTTTGATGCTGTTTTAAAGATTGGACTTTTTTTTTTTTTCAAGATCGAACTCTTTTATGATTTTCCTGAATTATGGAATGGTGCATTGCTTTTTATCAGAAACTTTCTTTAGTTCTTTTTTGTATTTTGAATTATGTAAGTCAACTGGTGCAGTGGGGTTAGAGTGTAACTGCTCTGCAGTTGTTTTTGTCCAATTTTCTGAAGTTCTCTGGATGATGAAGTTCTAAGTGGGACCCGTCTGTATCTGGTGTGCTTGGAATGTATAAAAGAAGCACATGATCTAGCCTGGGTGATGGCTTCCAGGAGGAATGTCTTGAGTCTTGAACAATCAGTATAAGCTGCCAAATGCATGGTTTTTTGCACATGAATTCCAGGCAGGAGGAACTGTGGGTGAATTTCCAGAGATAAGAAAATATGGTGAATTCATAAAATTGAGTGTGGCTGGAATGTGGGGTGTATGTGTACAGGGAAGGGAGATTAGTGCAGAAGAGAAAGAGAGCCTGGAAGGTAGGCGGTGTCCTACCTGAATAATGGCCTGTCAGGTAGGTGGAGGGGAAGGAGGAACTCTAAAAAATTAAAAAAAAAAAGGCAACCAATTGTATACAGTTAGACCAACTACTTAACGTGCTGCACTGGAGCCCTTGGAGATCTTTAGGACTTGTCATTGTGCTACCGGCTGCACCGTTCTCCAGGCTTCCTCTGTTGCCAGGCTTTTGGGCGAATAGAGCGTTTTGCTGAGCTCCCCCTGTGGCAGCGCTTACCCTTTCCAGGTGCAGTAAATTCCTTTGGACCCCCTCTTTCCTTTTTCCCCTCCCACGCTTTTACAATTCCTGCTTCTTTCCCAGAATCAAACTATTGTATTAATGGGTAAATCTAGATTAAAGTTATCCCTCCCTTGTCACATATTTGTATTTGAGCCGGGAATCCTCAGAAATGGCTTTCCTGGGGGAGATTTCAGGTCCCATGCCAGGCAGGAAGAGATGTGAGTTCTCAGCTCATCTCGAGCAAGGCCATGCAAGTGACTGTCTACACTGACTTCAAAGACATTTAGTTTTGGTGCTTAATGTGGTCTGCCTGTGAGAGGCTCTCCATTATACCTTCTAAAACTAAACTGAGTATGTGTGGATATGCATTTAGATTCTGCATAATGGTGTGTGTATGGTTTTTTAAATTTAAATATCTCTCTTTTTCTTTCTTTCTATTCTTTTTTTTTTTTCCAGTTTGTGCTTTCAAGAATCAACTAAGAAAGTTCTGTTATTTGATCCTGCTGATGTTCCCTTTCAGACAGCTGCCACCAGCACCGCTTGGCCACTTCCTTTTTATTTCCTATTCCCTTTTAACTGTCTAGCTTACTTTGATATGATTTCATCTCTCTCTGTAATGGCAATGAGAAAGGATGTTTTTTCCCAAGGCCATGGCATGATATGCCTTTTAATTCATTTTAGGCTTATTACCTTGCAAATGTAAGAATGAATTAGGGCTCTATTTGCCTGGGCCAAGCATGCTTTAGACATGTTGAAAGGTGAAACTGTGCATCAGACCCGATGTACACTTGACAGCCCCTTTCTATGACAAAACGGTTGTTAGAGGTTTGATTCTTGGGTCTGCCACTTTTCTACATTGTGACTTTGGATAACCCACATAATCTATCTGCTAACTGCCTCTTTCTTTATAAAATAGCAAAAAGAATATAATTTTACCTTATTGAACTCACAAGGATGTTGTGAGTTTTCAGATCAGGTGTGAAAGTTGCTTTGAATTCTATGAATTCCATGCAAGAATGCTTTTAAAAGAGCTTTATATAAAAATGTTAAATAGAGAGCATATTTTGTTTTGGAAAACAATGTATTTTTTTTAGAAATAATATTTCCATTCCACAATTACAGTTAAAAAATTTTTTTTTTTTTACTGTGACTTCTAGGTCTTATTTTAACACATGATTTAACAGTGTGCTGTGCTTTTGACAGGGTTATACATCTTTCTCTAGAAATCTGTAAGACTGTGCTGTTAATTTGAACCTAGGGAGTGGATCTGGTCCCCAGTGAATATTGCCACCACTGGAACCTGATGTACTATTAACAATCCACAAAATAAAAATCACAGGTAATGCTGCTACATTGTGGAGGAACTCTTTTCGGTAGATCATAGTGCCTATTTTGTAATGCATTTTTCTTTCTCAGTCATTTCCTTTTGGCTGACCTATTAATAACTCTAAAGATAGGACACATTACTCTGTAACTCTGAGGGGAAGAAAGCTTTGCAATTAACACAGAGACCATACATTTATATTAAGTAATATGCATAATGAAGTACCCTTATATTTAAATTTATAATTCTTTGTTATTACATACCTTCAGTTCTTTTCCATGTTGGATAGTAGCAATTTGCCGTGTTTTTTTTTTTTTTTTTCCAGAGGGGAAGGGAGCATATGGTCAGTTTCCTAGATTTGAAAATTCAGACCATACATACCCACTAATGAAATGATTTTGGAATTATGGAAATTGCTTCTTTCTCTCTAAAGACTGAAGCTGTGATTCCCAGATCTGGTTTTATTGCCCTCCAGGGTAGCTTCAAACATCCCAGAAAGTGGCATGAAAATTTTAAGACAAAATTAATTTAAATTCATTCTAAATTAAAAACAAATGCATGCCAAATGGTGCTGTTAAAGAAATACTATCTTGCTATCTGATGAATGTAATTTCTAACCTGAAAGTGTTCCATTTCAATGCTTGCTGTGTACTAGGTGGGGACTCTCTGGAGGTATGGGGTGTCTGCACTGAAAGGAGCAGATCAGGAGGAAGAATTTCATTATTCTACAGAAAGTTCTTTTTTCCAGATTTTTGAATTAAAGCTTGAAATAATTTCAGGACAATACAAAAGAGGCAAAATTATAGTTTAAGGTTAACCTCTGTTTTCTGGTAAATCTGAGTTCCCTTTGAAATACAGAGAAACCTCAATGCAAGGGTGAAAAATGTTTTGTCTCATATTCTTTTCACTTTATGATGTCTGTTCCATCAGCACTTGAGTCGCTCTTCAATCCTTACGTGATGTCATCCAGCAGCCGTCCATCAAAGTGTTCATGAAAAACATCCCCTAACTTCATTGCATCATTACCATGCTTTTAAAGAGTTACTGTGTCAACTACCTGGCCTTCAGGAGTAAGAACATTCTTTATTAATCATGGCAGCCTGGCCATCAGTATTTTTACATTATTTCTTCTATTCTGATCCCTTTGCTGAAGTTCAGCATAATTTCTTTGGAGCCCAAGGGCATAGACCTTGGTCACATAGACCCACCTCCTCGGACAAAGGAATTGGGAAATGCAGCTGCATCATTCCACACTGGACAGGGTCCATGGACTGTTCAACTAGGTGTCTCTGTCTCATGCATCAGTCTATTCCCATCTGTCTATTCCCTTTCTCTTCTGCCTCTACAAGTTCTTTGCCTCATCTTAAATGGGACCCCCTTTTTTTTTTCTTTACTTAAAATGTCTTTGGGATTATGTCAAGGTAATTTTTATATTTAGAGTTCACACAAATCTTATATTTATTGTTCCATTTATTTGAAATCAAAGTGTAACCCCTTACTTTGCTTCACTCATAAGTAATTTCTCTAGCAGTGGGGAAAAAAGGTAAGATTTATTTAAAATCGTTCCTGTTTCATTGATATATAATTCATATATAACCATGTATTAGTTTGAGGTGTACAGAAAGGCTAAGATTTAGATTTCACTATTGCTTACAGTTGTATTTAGAGCAAATGGTGATGTTTGGAAAAGTGAAGCCTGGGTATGTCAGTTTGAATCTTAGTTAGTAATTTGGTTAAAATCTGAAAAAATATAAGTAAACAAGGTCATTGTCATGCTGTACCTCAGCCTACAAGATGCTGAGGCCCTGATGGGTCAAAGACTTCCAGTAGTACCTTTCATTCTTATGCTTTTTGTTTTAGAAAATAGGGAAGCAGGTTTCATCATAAACCTAAAATTTTCAAGGGGAGTAAAGAATGAATACTCTTTAGTATGTTGAAATCTTTTCTTGCACCAATTTTAAAGTATCTTATTATTAACACTATTTGAAATAAATATCTAGATGCAACTAAGTCTACTTTAGTATTATGGAAGAGACATAAATATTTCTGTTCTATAACAAAAAACATTCATGGTGTATGGACTTGTTTATGATGATTTGACTCCCTCTGAAGTCAAGATCTTTAAAGGCAAAAAGCATTAAAAAGAAATGGAAATGATGCATGAGACAGAGACACCTAGTTGAACAGTCCATGGACCCTGTCCAGTGTGGAATGATGCAGCTGCATTTCCCAATTCCTTTGTCCGAGGAGGTGGGTCTATGTGACCAGTTCTCAAGAGTGAAGTGTAAGAGAAATGACTTTCCAGACTGATGTGATTAAGAAACAGGAGGGTCGTGGTCATAGTCTCTTTCAGGATCCATCAGCGGACTGAAGAGAACTCCTGGGACCTAGAAGAGGGGGGCGTCCTAAGGAAGATGGAAAAGTATGGGCACTGAGTGGCCATGTGGAAGCCTGCCCAACCAAGAACACCTTCCCTAATTCTCCTTTGAAAAATCAACTTTTATTGTGTTAAGCCACAGAGAAGTTGAGACTTGTCTATTACAGCAGCTAGCATTTACCTTGACAAATATATGATGAAAAATATATTCTAGTTATGGGACACTCAGCACAAATCATTTGCAGAATAGTCAACAGTAGGAGGATCAAATTGAATACATGCTTATTGTGTATGTCTTTAATTTCAGCATTTGGAAAATATTCTAAAATAATTCCCTAATTTCTAATTTCATTGATCATCTTTTTAATTGAATGTATCTGAAAGGTTTTAATGAACTTGCTAAAAAACTAAGAGTTTCAATGACCTTTTACTTTAAAGGTTTGTATGTACAGTGGGTTATCCAAGCTTGTGGTTATTATTTATGTAATACATCTAGCACATGGTTAAATGTGCAGCATGTAAAGGTTTGCCTATGGCCATATGTTAGCATTAATTATTTGGATATCATATAGCACAATACAAGATTCTTATTACAAGATAATTAAGATTATTCACATGTCATAAGAACTAGGGATGTGAATTCATTGGATATCAATACCTGATAGAGAAAAGGACTTAACATGCTCTAACATTCTAAAGTTCACCATTTTCTAGCATGGACATTTCTCTTTCTTACCCTTCTCTTCTTTCATATAATGGAGACTTGATAAGACTTCAAATTCCAAAATGTTCCAGCTGAAATGTGACATGATAGTAAAAAATTAAGAATCACAATTCTTATTTTACTTACCTGCATTCAAATGTGTGATAGTTTTGAGTGCTTCTGGGGATTTGGGATAAATTTTACTTAAATATTACATCAGGAAAATTTTGATATTGATCACAGATGGAACAATAATATTTATAACTCAGTTGTAATTCAGTCATTACTTTGGGGATAGGAAGTCCTCCAGGGAGAGTCACACATTTTCATGATGTATCCCAGTGCTCAGCTCTGCATTTGTAACTCTGTTTCTACCCAGAGATGTGTAAAATCACAGACAACTGGTCAACTCCCTATTGGATGCCACTGAGAAGTCTTATGAATTCCATTTTCCACTTATTAAAATTTAATGCTCTCATATTAATAGAGGCTTTGAACTAGGTTTTTGCTAAGATTTTCAGATGAGAATCTGAAATTGGGCCAGGCTTAGCTGGTACCCAGCAATTTTGAATTCAGATCCTTCTCTTCCCTTTTTATCTCTCCTCTGCATCTTTGCCTCTCTTTAACTGCACTGTTCCTTTTTCACTGTATTCTTCTTACATCCTCTCTTGGTGACCAGTCTTCACATCGTGGAGGTTTCTGTTTTCTGTTGACTGAGACCGTTTATACCCTTATCCACAGCTTCCTACTCTTCTCATCCCTCATCATCACTTCTTGCCTGGATTACTGCAATAGCCTTCTGAACTGGCCTCCCTAAATTCAGTCTTCTCTTTAGTTTGTTCTCTGGATTATATCTAGAATGGTGTGCTTCAGAAGTGCACATCTGTTAATGGCTCTCCTCCTTAATAACCTTTCAGTGTCTTGCCATTGTTCTCAGGATGAAGTCCAAAGTCCTTAATAATGTTATGGATTTGGATTTGAGGTCTGGCCTGCTACTTACGGTTGTGAGACCTGACCTACTTGTATCTTAGTTTCATTACACAGGCAATTTCCATTATTTTCAGGAATTCTGTTCTGGTAAATTGTTGCAAACACTGAATTAGTGAATACTGAACCATTGCTCATAAAGGAGATACAGGGTTAGGTTCCTGTGAGACTTTGGTCATATATTTTCATCAATGGATCAACATATAACCTTGTTTTATGTGTATTTCTACTTAAAGACAGCTTACTTAATATGTATTATTGATTGATTAACATTGGATTCCTGGCCAGCAGCATTATAACTCATGCCTAAATGAAGCTTATCTAACACACATATTTTCTCTATGTGGCACATCACAGCCTTCTTGCACTAGAGTAGACAGCATTTCAGCACTATTCTTGGAGGCCATTTAAAATAGTGAAATAACCAACATAGCACAAAATGCAAAAATCATGGCACTAAATAGACAGTGAGAAAGAATGCTTGTTTACAGTATGAGAACTGAAATGAGAAGGCAGAGGCTCACCTTGTTTGAACTCAGCTGGGAATGGGTTCCTGTGGGGTGACTCAAACTTTTCACTGCTCCACATATGTCTGTGAAACCACTGTGTAAGTATTGGCTTAGGGGTTACAAGTAAATTTTAGTGAGTAGAGAAATGTGCAAATAAGAAATCTGTGAATAATAGGATTAAGCATGCATGAAAAAGAATATTCTAGAGCAGACACTCTTAGTTTCTTACTCTTTGTGTCTAACTTGTGGTTAGTTGGCTGGTTTCTGATTTTGAAGGAGTTATGCCCACTGTTTCCTCTGTGGCCATGTGCTCAGGAAGGAGGTCCTGGACCCCTGCTAATTCTTAACCATCTGAACCAGTCACTTTGCCACAGAAAGATATAAGGATGGCCCTGTGATCCAGTGTAGCTAATGAGCTGTGGGGAAGGGGGCCATGTAGCTGCAAAGCTTCTCAGAGAGGTTTTCCTGCTGACGAAAGACACACCTCTCCTCCTTTTCTGTGGGGAGTTTTTGTGCCTTCCTGGAAGAGCAGATAATAGGGATGGCCTCTGAAACCACGAAGACAAAGTTGATATATAAAGTATAGCTCAAAGAAAATGTCAACAAAATCTAGGTTTTTGAGGACTTTGATGAAAAACAGAATTAGCCAATGAAGCCTTTTTGTTATGTGAGATAACAAAACTTTATGCCAGTTTGAGGTAGTTTTGTGTATTAATTATTTGCAAACTAAAACATCCTGATAGTGTGCTTTATTTTTCATAAGGCTGAGGTTAAGAATAAATGGGATAAAAATAAGTAATATACATACACACACACACACACACACACACAGACACACACAAGTCATTTGTTATATGGTTGAGCCTTGATAAATATTACCTTTCTTATTATGTTTTAGGTATAGAAAGACTGTGTGAGTTAAAGACTAAACAAACATTTGTTGTCACTGTTTCAAAATAGTAGAACCTTGTAAGATATTTTATTTCAAAGTTTTTGCTTAGGATTATGATTTCCTTAGCTCCCTTTTCCCTCTTGGCATTTGTAACTCAGCTATTCATTTTTCTATTATATAAGGCATTCGTTAATACTTTATTTTTATTTCTTTAAAGATTTATTCTTAAGTAATCTCTACACCTAATATGGAGCTCAAACTCCCAACCCTGAGATCAAGAGTCGCACATTCCCTCAAATGAGCCAGCCAGGCGACCTAGTTAATGCTTAAATTGCAGTATCATGACTATTATAAAATTGTCACAATATTTCTGGAATAAATTCATCATGCTATGAGTTAGAGAGACCCTGTATTGAAGGGGGCTTTGTGAATATCTCAAATGAAGAGTGGTAAGTTTTCAGGAATTAAAGTTTATACATAAAAAACACACTGATAGATTTTATTCTTCGCCATTGTTTATTCATTCGACTAAGTCTTTGTTAAGTCTGCAATAGTCAGAGCATGGGCTGGGATGCAAAGTGCTGTAGCAGATATGCATTAGGCCTCTTACACTTAGAATGCTTGGCATGGCCTAGGCTGTAAAGTTTTGGAGACCACAGGGTGCTTTTCAAACGTCTTTGTGTTGTCATGCCGCCAAGTCTAAAAACTTGAACACAGTAAGCCCTCAAGAAATCCCTGTCTAATGATGGTCTCTTGTTCCGGTAGAACGTGTTGTGCTTGTGTCTGTTCTCTCTCTCTCTCTCTCTCTCTCTCACACACACACACACACACACACACACGCACACACTCACTCTTATCGAGGACTACTATTTGCCAAAAGAATATATCACCCTTTCCTCTACTCAATTTTTAAATAACATTGATGACTCTGCAGTCTAGTATTTCCTCAAATCTCATACATTTCTCCGTTAGTTACATGCCCCAAAGCATCGAAGGAGTTGTCAGTTGCCTAGCTTCAAAGAACGTTCAATTCATGACACTGGCATACGTAGTGGCTCATAGGTGATAGCATTGGGTGGCTTTATGATTGCACTTCCCTGAGAGGCCTGATGAAACCACAGCGTTCACCAGGGATTTGCAGTGCTGTCATCTCTTGTGGGTGTACCCCGGGCCCTTGAACTAATGTTCTTTAACTTCCAAATGATTCCTCTCAGATACTTCTAGGATTCTGACAAGTAGTCTAATATGCAGTTATTTTTTTTTCTTATAATGCATTCGAACAGCTGAAATAAAACCATTTTCTCTTCGATGTAGTATTTAATATTCTTTTAAACATTTAAGTCTAATATTTTCACTTTGCCGTTTCTCAAAGTGCATTGCAATCAGTGTTGACACAGGAATTATCATGTTATTCTCCATACACCATGCACAATAAAACCAAGAAACTTCTAATCAGACTTCCCTCAGTCATAATTATATTAACATAAACATGAATTTAAATGGTTTTAGGCTGGCATGTAAATGTTATTACTATTAACTACCACTTCAAATCCTCACGGCTGCTGAAAATCTCACTGTAATAAAAATAGGTATTTTTATGGAAAACTGAATCTTTTAAAATACGCATGGCTTAGTTTTTAAAATGAAAGAATGAGTGGCCTTTTAGAGATTTGTAAGGGTAGTTGATTTATGTTATTGTGAATAAACATGCAGTGATGAGGGCTAGCTTTGCTATCTCCTGCAGGATGCTCGTGTTTCTCTATGAGATGGTGTATTGGCCTCTAAATTAGACGGCAGTCAACCAAACCAAACAAAAAAAGAACACAACATTCTAAAATCTTAGTGGATTAATACCACAAAAGTTTACTTCTCCCTCAGGCTGCATGTTTACTGTGGATTGACAGAGGGAAGGCACTGCTCAGTGTGGTCACTCAGGAGTCAATCTAATGGAGTCTCCATCTGGACATGAACTTCCCAGGGGAAAGACCAGGCAGACTTTAAACTTCTCCTGAGAAGTGACACTTACCTCTTCTGCTCATTTTTCATTGGCCAAAGCAAATCATATGACATGGTAAACAGCCAGGTGGGCAGTAAGTCCAGCCCTCCGCAGGCTGGAGGAATTGAGATCTCTGTGAATAGCCTTAAACCCATCATCATTGTGGACGACACAATGCAACTGGGAAGAGGAGTTTGGGGCCATTTCCTGAAGCTGTGTTTGCAAAGCACACAAGTGACTTTGATATTTTTGTGGGTTGGTGTTTTTTAATTGGGGGGATTGATGGGAGGATATTAAGAGAGAAGCTTTAGGTGTTACAAGCTACTTCTTTGTCCCACCTGTATATTTCTTCAGGAAGTATAAATAGCACTGAACTCTGTTTCAGGGCAATATATGAAGTATTGCATGGAAGACAATGATTTGTCTATGCACATTAAGTTAATAGTTTGCTTTACTTATATGTGTGAAGTTTAAAATGATCAAATGGTGGGTTTTTTTTTTTTCACATCAGTATCTGTTGCTTTTATTGTCTGCAATAAAATGATTCAGTAAGAGCCTTAACCTGGTTATAAGAGATGAGATGTAGCCACCTCCTATATGTGCTCTCTTGATTTCTTTTGAAAACACATATTCTTTTTCACTTCTGGATTGAGTACTATAAAATAAATAATAATAAGACAAAAATAACATCATTTTAAGTGTGTTTAATAATCACACTTGATGTATTTGTGTTTTTCTATTGGTGTCAGTTGGCTGACAAATTTCAAAAAAGAAAGAAAGAAAGAAAAACAGAAACACTGTCATGGCTACAAGTAAGAGTGTTTTTTTTGGCGGGGGGGGGAGAGGAATTAGAATGACTCTTGGTGGTACGTAGGTTTTATTGGCCTGAGTATACATCAGAAGGCTATTTTCAAAACTGGTTTAGAGAAATATAAAGCAAAATAACATAATTTTAAAAAATATTTTATTTATTTGAGAAAGAGCGAGAGTGAGCATGAGCAGGGGGAGAGGGAAGCAGGCTCCCCACTGAGCTGGGAACCCAACTTGGGGCTGGCCCAGTGAGCCAAATGAATTAAAAAAAAAAACCAACCCAAAACATGGCATATGCTTTCTTGAACAGAAGTTTAGCATTAAATTAACCAATATGCCAATTGGAAAGTAATGCCCTTCATGGAGGTATAATGAGTAGTGAGGTCAAGAAATGGATACACTGTAAATTATTTTCTTCATAAAGAACAGGCCTTAATCTCTAATTTCTTTTAATTTCAACAGTAAAGATTTTTAAACAGTAGGCAAAGGATACTATGCTAGGCTTCTATTTTAAAAAATGTCATCAAAAAGTCTTAAAAAGTTTTTAGTAGGACTGTTTCATACATACTGGATTTTTCAGGAACTTTGAAGCTTCAGAGGTATTCTCTTTTGTTAGTGAGTTACCTCCCCAGTTTGTTTATTGCCACTCTATTAAGGCTTGTTTCTAGCAGCAGCTGACTTCCTCCTAGCTGCGCAAAGCTGGACCTGCACATGCTTGGTCCGAGGAGATAATCACTGGGACCAACAAGCTCCTACAGAGTTGTGTCTCTGCTCACAGTGAGAGAGGAAATAGGAAAGGACTTGGGGCCAGTCTTGCTAAGCTGGAAAAATGAATTAGACACACTCCTAAATGGAATCGAAAACATAGTCAGAAGAAGGAGAAAGGGTACATAAAAGGTTGCTTACCATTCCCACTTGGGAACGGAAAAGACATTTATGGCTCTATGGTACCTCATGATGGTGCCGGATTTCTTTCCCATGATGTTGACCAGAAAGGGGCATCACCACTGAATGGATGATTTCATTATATTGATGGGCTCTGTCTATAAAACGTTAAAGATAGTTTTAGTTATGAGATAAGGCCAGTATACTGGAAATAAAAATTAGTGAGCTTCACTGAAAGAAGTATTTCCCCCTTAAAAATTTGGGAAATAAAGCTGTACCAACAGCTCTGACCTTAGGCACAAACGTTTATAAGGTGTAGAGCAGTTTCATCTAACATCAGCTCTATGAAAACAGAAATTGCAACAATTGAGTTGCAAGCTTTATGTTCTTAAATCCTGTCATTATTTTGTCAAGTCATTGGAAGAGAAGCTGGGAAAACAAATTTTATCTACCAGAAAAAAATAAATCTCTGAACAATAGCTTCTGCTGCTCTTCATGTTGCTATAGTATGTTTGGTCATTTTATGTTTTTCTTTGTTTGTTCGTTTTTTTTCGGTAAAGAATTAGAGTTTGAAAATCTAAAACTCAGTGCCAGTACACATCCTCGCTTAGTTTGTGTTTATTTTTAATCATATTTGGTAAGGATATTTAGGAAATTTCTTCCTTAGCCTGTCTGGGAATTTACTTTGATTGATTCTGAAGATCAGAAATTCAAAAAACAGGATGAAATGCTTACTCTCAGGAAGGTGTAGAGTCTATAATAAAATGTAGACTAAACAACAACACAGCCAAGGAAAACAGAATGTGAGATGAGGGAGACAGCACCATCCCACCCCCTGCCTCACTCCGGCACCTCAGGATAAAGCAGTCATTAGTGTTCATATCAGTTGATTAGGGTATGTAAGTAGGAGAGTTTTATGGGCCATTTACTTCCTCCATCTTCATCTCTTCTCCTGCTTCTCTTGCCTCTTCTCCTCCTTCTCCATAATGATAATTGCCAGTAATTCATGCAGTAAAGAAAGTTGATAAACAAAACCTAAATGAATATCAATCACCTTCATAGAAAATAATATTTTTGGACACACTAGAGATTTAGGCACCAAGGGAACATTCTCCTGGGGAGAACTGTCAATGACCTTGATTTTTTTTTCTTGGGGGGGGGACATAATTAGCACTGGTGTCCTAGCTTTCTGTTAAGCTTTTATTTTATTCTCTGTACTTATATTTTAGAAGACAGACTGACCGCTGTAGATTTGGTGTCTGGAGATGAGTTCTAATAAAATGTAGAGTTTAAGAAACCAGTTTCTAAGCAAAATTACCACATTTTTATTGTTGGACATTATTTTGTTTAAATCCTGTTTCTACCACAGTCGGGCTTCCAAAGGAATGAGTAAAACGGTGCGGAGTTGTAACCTGTACATTCTTCAGCTCCTCTAATAGGTTATTTGCCCTTAAAAGGTTTTTGTTTCCACAGCTTGGGTTGAAAAGTACTACCTAATATTTACGAATGCCTGTGTTGGCTCTTCTTAATTGTGAGTCAGTTTCAACCCATGAGATATGAGCCATTTGCGTGGTCGTGACTCTCAGGCAGGAGAATGTGTTCTTTTCCTTAGGTGAAAACCCAGTGAGTGATGCAGGATTCAACTCCAAACACAATGGTTGACAGCACAACATGTTTCAGCACCATTGCTCTTGAAAACCATTTTAGTCAAGGGTAGAACTTTTTAAAGATTAAAACAGATAATGTGTTATCAAAAGGTATTTGTCTGGTCAGCTAAAATTCCAGGAGGGTAGGACTATGCACCATAAACTTTATCCTCTTTTCTGGTGATTTTAAGATATGATTTTTAGAGATGGATTAAATGTAGATTCCCTTTGTATTTGTAATGCATATTCCAAATGACTACAGTAGATTTACTGTGCAGTTTTGCTTGAACTCCAGGGATCTGAAGGCCGGCTTGGTCAAATGACTTCCAAGAGTGCTCTGGTTATTAACACGCTTAATGTTGTAAGCCAGATGAAATAAGGAAGCTAGCAGAAAAGCCCAGCTTTCTTTGGAGACAGTGCACTATATCTTGCTTTAATTTGCTCCTTGGAGTCTTTGCATGCTATTGGTGATATGGGTAAGACAAGGTTACAAAAAGGTCTTTGTACTATTTCTCCAAGGCAGGGTTTCTGCTTGATACTGAATTCCATAAATTTGGACTTCATTATATGCTTACATAGTCTTAAATTCACAGAGATATCACATGTTAGTTTCTACTAAAGGTTTATAATCTGCCATTCAAAACTCTTGGGGCTGGAACTCTTAAGAATTTGGATTCTGACATGCCCCTCAGTTTTGGAAAGGTAATATTGTGCACATATTATATACTATGAAATATTTATAGCAAGGTCTGGGGCAAAGCCCTATGATCAACCAGATTAATATTTTCCCAGCAAAATATAAATGTCCAGAGTAAGATAAAGAGACTGTGAGTAACCTGTCTTCAGTTCAGGTCAGATCTTTTCCACCAAAATTTATGAAAGACCCTGAAGTTTTTCAGGGCTTTTTAGATTTGGGGATTTCAGATAAGAGAGTAGAGGTCTCTATAATTCTATTTTTCTGCTATAACTGGGTAGACTTTGTGAAACTTTTAAATATTTACCAATAAAAGGAAACATTGTAAAATTGTTTTAAAACCTTAAATGCTTCTAATATCTTTAAAATATTTGGAAACTTCTCTTTTTCTAGTGTTGTTGACATAAAGACAGTCAAGTATTACTGATAACTAATTGAAACCAGATCAATATTTGCTTCAGTTATAAAGATGAGATCAAATTATATTTTTAAATCTTACAAGATTCTCATAGGAAACATTGAATACTGGTGTACTTGAGATACACATAATCACATCCCTTCTCCAGCTCTCTTGATCCCATTCCCACTTTCCTTCCTACTCCAGGAAGTTCCTTTCTTTCTTGTGGCTATTCCCTTTCTTTCTTGGATCGTTTTGGATCATTTTCCCGTTGATCATTCACATCAATTTACGAGCTTGCTTTAGATTATTCTGTATTAAAAAAAATTCACAATGAGATTTAAATTTGCAGTGTCAGTTGAGGACCATAATGAAATAGATGCTGCATTCCAGAGCACGTGCTAAATCATATGCAGAATTTCCAGAGAAGCTGGAGGAAAGTGGTTATGGGATCCTTGAATACTACACTCGTGCTGTGAGTATTAAAAAGGTCAGATTAAAAAGCAGGATTTGGAGACGATTCCTTTGAAGAGCAGCCCATGTGAGATGAGTGTTTTTCCTTATTCCACTGGCCCTCATCTCAGATGTGTGAGAGGACATTCAAGGAGTCCATGTGGAGAACATGATGATGTCTTAATGAACAAGTGTGTGACCCCCAACTAGGGGGGGAAAAAACCAACCTTAAGAGGCAGGGATAGAATGGTTTGGAAAACCAAACTGAAGAAAAAATTGATGCTGCTTATGTTCTTTTTAAAAATGTTTATTTATTTATTTGAAAGAGAGAGTTAGTGAGTGAGCACCGGGTGAGGAGGGGCAGAGACAGAGGGAGAGGGAAAGTCAGGCTCCCTGCTGAGCACGAAGCCTGATTGATGTAGGGCTCAATCTCATCACCCTGTGGTCAGGACCCTGAGTTCATGACCTGAGCCGAAATCAAGAGTCAGACTCTTTAAGATTTTTAGTAAGATTTTATTTATTTATTTGACAGAGATCACAGGTAGGCAGAGAGGCAGGCGGAGAGAGAGGAGGAAGCAGGCTCCCTGCCGAGCAGAGAGCCCATTGCGGGGCTTGATCCCAAGACTCTGAGATCATGACTGAGCTGAAGGCAGAGGCTTTAACCCACTGAGCCACCCAGGCGCCCAAGAGTCAGACTCTTAACCAGCTGAGCCATCCAGGTGCCCCAGTGCTGCCTAAATTCTAAATTTAATCCCAGGGTCTGTGAGGGCAAAGAATGCAGGAGAATTTCTTGTGGTTTTGTTAGAGTCATAAGTGAGAAGAGGCTGTTCTGGAATCACTGCTGATTTGACCTAATAGGATCATCTTTAGAGGATTGAAAAGGTTTCATTTGAGAAGCTGGAGATGATCTGAGGTGAGACGAAGGAATTGCTAGATTGGAGCAATGCATTCATCTGATCAAGGGAAGTGCAGGTGAGAGGCCACAGTGTTGTGGGGTCACCCAGGAACCCATAGAAAAGCCCCTCGGAGGAGACAACTATAAACCTCCATTGAGCCAAGGAGCACAGAGTCAGCTGACAACAACGCTGTCAGGTAGACTCTTTCCTATGCTTCTTATCCCCCTTCCTTTCTGCCTCCTTCCTTCTCCCTCTGACCCCAGAAAGAATGAGAAAGAGCAGCCAGCCATGAGGGGGGAGGTAAGTAGGAGAGAATAAGCTCACTTAATTCGCTAATAGTTTTTATATCACCCAAGGAATTTATATTTTCTTTGGACATTATTGAATTTAAAATTAAACCTCTATCTACAAATTTTCCACAAAACCACGGTTTATATATGTCTTTCCTTTGAATGAAATTGGTGGCTTTGACTCTTACGTGGTATTGAACATTTTAACTACCAAGCTGGTATCACGTTTAGTGACTAAGAGTAGGAGTTGGGAATTCATTACTAAGAATTATTAGAGGGGCGCCTGGGTGGCTCAGTGAGTTAAGCCGCTGCCTTCGGCTCAGGTCATGATCTCAGGGTCCTGGGATCGAGTCCCACATCGGGCTCTCTGCTCGGCAGGGAGCCTGCTTCCTCCTCTCTCTCTCTCTGCCTGCCTCTCTGCCTACTTGTGGTCTCTCTCTGTCAAATAAATAAATAAAATCTTTAAAAAAAAAAAAAGAATTATTAGAAAAGTCATGGGATTGATGGAATTTTCATCCAGGAAAAGGAGAAGAAAGTAATCCCTGAGTAGTCTTAGGTGCCCAGTTTTTTCTAGTTCCTTGTAGAACTAAACTCTGCTTCCTTGTTGAAGAAATATTTACCTGGACTCACTGCTTTTCCTTCCACACTTCTCATTCATAATACCTTCAAACTGTGGCCATTTCTGTCACTCTAGGTAAACTAATCTTAAATATCACCAATGACCTTCCTCTTGCCAAATCCAACATATACTTTTCCTTTTATTCTTACTGAACCTTTTAGCAGTATCAGACCTAACTGATTACTCTGTCTTTTTGAAAGATAGAGTTGGTTTCTGTGACACACGTGGACCTCATTTCCATTTTCTCCTTGAGACATCTTTCCTTTCAGAAAGATCAACAAACAGACTCCTTGTTGACTCCCCACTTCTATGTTGAAGTTAACCCAGGGGTAAGCTGTTGGTTCTGTCTCTGCGTGTCAGATGACTGCTTTTGGGCCCATTGTTTTTCTTTTATAGGCTGATGACATGTAAGTTTATATTATCAATCCTGACCCTTCCCTTGAACTGTGTACTATATATTGTTATCATTTGGATGCCTAATAGATGTTCCAAGTTTGTCCATCAGGCAGTTTTCCCTCAAATCTCTTCTCTCTGTCTTGCCTGTCTTAGTAAATAGCACCACCATTTACTCACTGTCTGGGACCAAAAACATGGGAGTTGTTACTTCCTGCTTTTCTTTTCCCACATCTAAGTTGCCATTATCATACTATACCAGTTTTTATTTTCAGTATTCCTTACGAATAGGGAATCTACCTCTACTGCAGCAATCCAGGTGAGGGATTATATTTTTAGATTATTCTGACAGATGTATGAAAAATAGATGGTTGGGGACAAGAATGAAATATTCCCAGTGCACTCTTGTAATGGTCTGAACCCTACCTCAAATACTGTTACAAAGTACAGTCCCTTTAGTAGACTGTGACCCAGCTAGACTTGCCTCCTCTTGTTCCTGACATATGCCATACTCTTTCCTGACTCAAGGCCTTTGTACTTGTTGGTCCTCCTGTCTAGACATTTCCTTGTTTATATAAAGGTTTACCTGCTTATTTTTCTTTTCTGGCTCTCTTCAACTAGGGTGTAATGTACACTGTCTTTCCTATTCAGCTCTGTGTTCCTAAAGCTACGGAAGACCGGTATACAGTAATTGCGTGTCAATATTTTTTGAGTGAATGAAAGAATGTAAGTATTTAAGGCTTACAATATAACTAGGAAGAAAAATCACGCTGGGATAGAAAGAAGCTGGGAGACTCGTGTCTATTCCTGAGTCCTGACTCAGCCACTTTGATGAACAGAATGAAAAAAACAAAAAACAAAAAAACAAAAAAACTTACCCATGTATTTTTTCGTTACTCCTAAACATACAGCTTCTTGTGTCCATTAAAACAAATGATAGCCCACGGAAATAAAAATGTAGGACATGCATTTCCACATTGAGTTCAATACAGCAAAAAACACTTATAATTTTAAGCAAATGGTCTCTCCTCAGCAACAGTGCCCTTTTGATAAAATTTTACTCCACAGGAAATCCATTACAATAAATATCTGTTCCAGTATCTGTCCATTTAGCAATAATTCTTCTTTGGCTTGATGCCTCTTCCCTGATGAACTGTCCTAGGGACCCTCCTCTGCTTCCCTCTGAGATTTCCAGAGTTTCAACTCTGCTTCTGAGTACTTGCTGTTGTCATGGTAGCTTGCTAATTTTGCTTATATTTTTTCCCCCATATTTTCCCACAACCTTTGAAAAGACCAAGCTAAAGACGTGCCAAAGGCTATTTCTGACTTAATGTTGTAGGCATGAAAATATTTCTTTTCTTAGCCTCTTGAAAAATGTTAAATGGTTGTCTCAGCGTCATTGATTGAGACTATTTGTTTATTCCCAGAGCTGAAAGTTAAGGCCATTCTATTTTGATAGAACTATTTATTTAAAAAAAGCTTGAAATCAAAGCCATCTCATACAGTATGCAGGGAATGCTGTTTAACCCAAGTAATCCCAAAGTAAATAATTTATTGGATTACTCGGTGGGTTGAGAAATGAAGGTAGGATTTGGGTGTATTTGGTTTGCCTTTTTCGTTTTAATTACTCGCTAAATAACTGCATGTGTTGTATGAATTTAGAAGAAAACAAAGTCTTATTGGAAGAAGACATTATGCCGGTAGTGACCTCGGGTGGTCCCGAGAGAGAGAGAGAGAGAGAGAACAGAGCCGGGGGAGCAGGGGCAGCCACACTTGGATCTAATACCTAGCTTTGCCGCAAGCAGCTGAGTGGCTGCAAGAAAGCCATTTAAACTCTCTGCACTCCACTTTCTTTGTCTATAAAGCAAGAAGAAAAATCTCTCTGGTCTCTACAGGCTCTAGGATTCAGTCATTCTCTCCGAGACCAACCAAAAATTACAGGACTGAGGCAACTCTACAGTGGTTTAGCCAGGGCTGAGAGATCATAAATGTGGACCTCTCTGCAGCTCAAGACATGGATGGCCCCTCCCTTCTTTTTTATAGCAAACATTTTCTTCCTTTTAAACTGAACAAATGTCATTTCGTTTCAGTGTGTTTTCTTTGATGGGAAACATGCCACAGATCTCAAACCAAAGTTGTTTTACTCTTGTGGATAAAAGAATTCAGTACAAATAGTTGTTCCTTACTCTCGCTTTCCAGTGAGTTTTTGGGTGGCTAATATTATGTTGTCAATTAAAAGTACATCTCTACAGGCCCAGATGTTCACGGACCCATGCTGGCTACATGCCCTGCCTCTTTGGCGGTCAGCCTCCTGTTGTTAAGCCCTGAGAAACCATGCTTACTTATTTATTTATTTACTTACTTTCTGTGAGGAGAATCCTGATCATTTGCTCTTTCTTTTCTTTCATTTTTTAAAAAAAATTTTATATACTTATTTGAAAGAGTGAGACAGAGACTGAGAGGGGAGAAGATCAGAGGGAGAAGCAGACTCCCTGTGGAGCTGGGAGCCTGATGTGGGACTCGATCCCAGGACTCCAGGATCATGACCTGAGCAAAAGGCAGTCGCTTAATCAACTGAGCCATCCAGGCGCCCCATCATTTGCTCTTTCTAATAAAAAGAGGGAAGTAGGCTAACTAACAGAAAATACTTAAGTAGACTGTAAGAAGGAACTCATTGACCCTGGGTAATAAGAAGCTGGCAAGATTGGGGCATGTGGGTGGCTCAGTGGGTTAAAGCCTCTGCCTTCAGCTCAGGTCATGATCCTGGGGTCCTTGGATTGAGCCCCGCATGGGGCTCTCTGCTCAGCAGGGAGCCTGCTTCCCCCCTCTCTCTGCCTGCCTCTCTGCCTACTTGTGATCTCTGCCTGTCAAATAAATAAATAAATAATCTTTAAAAAACAAAACAAAAACAAAACAAAACCTGGCAAGAAGTGCTGGCAACTATAGAAGACCATCAGTAACCACCTGTTTGGGAGGATTTTAAATATTTAATCAACTCAATATAGAGATTTCAATAAAGTATACAGAAACACAGTTACTAGTCTACCAACTTCTAGCACATTTCAGTCTGGAAACCCTTGGAAATGTGAAGCAGGTAGTTTAGGCCAAATTGAAGACAATAGTATAGAGCTCATTACACAAAAAGTAGTAAATGTATGGTTAAACTATCATTAGATGGGTTTAAATGAATTTTGGGGTAAAGATGCATTACACATCAATAAGGGGAACCATGCACCTTTGAAATAGATATCTGATTTAAGGAGCACTCCTGATTGTAGCCTCAAATATTTTGAAATTGACAACATGCATGAAAGGTACCTTGTTGCCACTCTCAGAGAAAGCATATCAGACGAACTGGCTCATTAATTTGACCTATAATGGCATTTCTTATGTTCTTACATTCCTGTGACCTCCTTGAAGGCTCATTTGGCCTTGAAGTACCACAAGGTGAAAAAAAATCTCAAAATTAATCAGGAAGTTACCAGAGTGCTTTTATATAGGCTTAGCAAATTATCAGCTTATCCTTGAAAGAACAGCCTCTACCAGAACCCTTTTCCCTATAACAGTGGCAAAGGGGCAGAGGGGGTTTATGAAATTGCTGCCAGAGACTGGGTTTCCTCCCTAATTCTTGTCTGCCCTTCAGCCGGGCACAGAAAAATCTCGAGTTCAAATATTTAGATAAGGTCAGATGAAGGAATACAGATCTACTCATTCCTTAGGAGAGTTTCATGGTTAGGGTTGATTGACTGGACACAATGGGCAAGTCAAGTGTGTTTCAGTACTACTAAGGAAATCAAAACTGACTCAGCCTAAAGTGAGGAAATCCAGAGGAGGCAATTAAGACAGTGCAAAATGTATTTTTATTCCAAAATTTTTATAATATTAAAGGTGTGGTCTCTTGAATGTGTATAATCTAATGAGAAAGTAGTTACCTGAGAACCATGCCTTTGACTTCTGTCCAAGGTACATCACATTTTATGGCCAAAATAAATAGGATGGAACAGTAGTAACATTCACTGCGCGTAGACCTGTTTGGGGTGAAAAGCACCTGTATACAGACTGTTTTTTCAGAAGGTGGGCACTTCCTCCTGAGGTGGTTGATTCTTTCACCTAGTTGTTATGTCTGAAAAATTAATGCTTGTTCTGCAACTAGAAACCGGCCGGTACATGCCAGCAGCTCTGCCGACATTGTTTGAGTCATTAGAGGAGTCGGCCACTTGTTCTCCTGTCCTTTCTGCGTGGCTGAATTTTCTTAATGACCAATTCATTGTGTGTCTTCAAGCATGACACCTGAAAAGCTGTGATCTCTTTAATGAAGGATCCATTAGTCTTTCAAGAATGTGAACATGTGAAGTTGAAAAACCTATTCAATAAGATATCTCCTTGAAAGAACTCTAATCATGCTGTGAAGTACATTTACACAAAATATAACTTCTTCATGCATGTTTAACTGAGCAGAATGGTTTTTGGAGTCACATTAGCTGACCCTGAGAAGAACATGGGCTCAGTTTTTCCAAATACTTTCCATTTTCATAAAATTGCTAAAATGCCACTTTTCTCTTCAATCTACATCTATATATAGCAGAGCATTCTTTCTTAGAACCTAAACCATTGTACAGTCCTCTTTCTGCGTTCTTTGAACCTTGGCAGCACACTATCTCGAAGATTCCACGATCACAGCCAGTCACCCTGCTGTTGTGTGCAATGCACTGCTTTATACAAATCTTTCTGGTGCCATTGGAAGTGACTCCCAGGAGACAAAGCCTAAGAACGACCCTGAGTATTACCTCTTTGTATATTCACTTCTGCATTTCATCCTTTGCAGTTCTGAACCTATTCAAAGGTCTTTCTGTTTGAGCTTCTAAAATTTAGCATATCCTCTGCTGAATCTAGAGAAAAAAAGATGTAATTATAATACATGAACCGTTTTTGCTCTGCACATTAACACAGTAACAGAAAATAGAAGTTTCTCAGTACAAAAAATAGGTTTTTGCTCTTATTTCACATATTTAAAAATAATGCAATATATCAGGAATTAATTTTAAGGTAGTCAAGTGTGATTCATCACCATTAAGTCACTTTTACCAAGGAAAATAACTTGGTATACTTTCTGTATCATAGGAGGAGAAGTAAAGTATATTTCATTTTAACACAGAAATACAATTTTGTCCTGCAGTATAATTGGATTAGTGATATAGGAAGCTATCTCATAATAGGGTTTTATTGTATTTTCCCCTAAAGTTGCATAGTAAGTATCAGCTTCCATAAAGGCACTTACCTGCAAAATCATCTGAATAGTTCCTTCTGAGTATTTTCCATAGTTTGCCTTGAATGTGTTCACTTGGGAGATTTCTAGTCTAGCATTAATTTCTATAGAGTATTTGGATATTGATTATGGACTCTGATTATTTGAAAAGAATTAGAGTTAATAAAGAATTCAGTAAGCAAAGAGCTGGTCTGTTAACCAACTTTTCCAAGTCAGGAAGGGTTTGATTACATATTTGGTGAAAGTATTACAAGTGCTCTTATTTTTTTTATTTTTTATTTTTTTAAAGATTTTATTTATTTATTTGTCAGAGAGAGAGAGGGAGAGAGAGCGAGCACAGGCAGACAGAGAGGCAGGCAGAGGCAGAGGGAGAAGCAGGCTCCCTGCCGAGCAAGGAGCCCAATGTGGGACTCGATCCCAGGACCCTGGGATCATGACCTGAGCCGAAGGCAGCTGCTTAACCAACTGAGCCACCCAGGCGTCCCTTACAAGTGCTCTTATAGCTGGGGTCTTGATCGAGCTGATCACTTTGGACGCAGACATGTCCAGGCATGTCTGCAACCCTGCCTGGTTCTGCCCACTCATTGTGTGAGGGACAGGGGAAGTTTCCTGGGCGTGAATGCCTTCTAAGGGAAGAAGGAGGGAAGCAGTCAAGCTTGACCCAGTCACAAAGACTTAATCTTCAGAAGGAACCAGGGATTTTGAATTCAGCATGGAGTCTTGTTTGCAGCTGATTTGTTTCCCAGTCTTGACCCCCGTGGACTCCTTACTGTGTGTTATGAGTCCTGTGGAGTGTGTGTGTAGGGAGCCTGGGTGGGCCTGTGAGGGAGGACAATTTTGACTAAAACCCGAAAGAACCGAATGACTCGGGATTCTCTCAGCCACTGTTTTGGTACTAAGGCAACAGATGCAACCCAGAGGCAGGGAGAGGAATGTCCATCTGCTCTGCAAACAAAACGAAAAACAACCTCTCCAAACCCAAACCCAAACCGAAACCCAAAGTAAACCCCAAAACCAAAAATGCTGCTCTTTTGACGGACTGCCAAAGGACCCGCTCATCTGTAGTGTGTGAAATTGTGTGGCAAAGTGAGAAGTGATGTCGCTCAGCAGAAATGCATCAGTGTGTTACGGGATTTAGGGGAAGAGGCCACTGGGAATGGTGTGCAAGACGGGGAAGAAGAAAAGTGAATCACTGAGACCACTTGTACTATCATTAATTTTTGTGATAATGAACAGCATGCTCACTTGCTCTCCTCCATGTTTCCATTATTACAATGGGTTAGTACTCCCTTGTTTTCATATTTAATGGGTGGTGAAACTCTTTTTTTTTTTTTAATTATTTTATTTATTTGACAGGCAGAGATTACAAGTAGGCAGAGAGGCAGGCAGAGAGAGAGAGGAGGAAGCAGACTCCCTGCTGAGCGGAGAGCCCGATGTGGGGCTCGATCCCCGGACTCTGGGATCATGACCCGAGCCAAAGGCAGAGGCCTTAACCCACTGAGCCACCCAGGCGCCCCTGGGTGGTGAAAATCTTAAAAGACTTTTATTTACTTAAGAACAGTTGTTTTTTAGGGATTTGCCTACTGATGAAAAATCTTTTTTTGTTTGTGTTGCAATGTTAGGAAAATACTTCTTCACCCTCTCCATGGCATGAAGATATATACCGTAAACTGGAGAGCGTGAGGAATATAAAGTTGGCTACACTCCTCACTCTCCTGAGGCCTCCAAGAAGTTAGTCTAAATTAGGGTTTCTCAGCCTTGGGCTATTGACACTTCAGATGGGAAAATTCTGTTACAGAAGACTGTCCTGTGCACTGCCCTGTGTTAGGGGCTTCCCTGACTCTACCCACTGGATGGATGCCTGTAGCACACCTTCCTTCCCCTTAAGCGGTTGCAATAAATAGTGTCTACCAACATTGCCAGGGCAGGGGAGGCAAAATTGTTCCACACTGAGGGTCACTGATCTATGTAACACAATGTACAAATATGAAACAAAAAAAGTTAGATAAAATAATGTTCGTTGAATTGGCCATAAACTAACATTCCAATGCATTCTGTTCTTAATTCTTGACATATTTGTATCTTGAGGTGTGAATGTGATAGAGGTTTAAAACTAAAAACAATAACAGGGCACCTGGGTGGCTCAGTGGGTTAAGCCTCTGCCTTCGGCTCAGGTCATGATCTCAGGGTCCTGGGATCGAGCCCCACATCGGGCTCTCCGCTCAGTAGGGAGCCTGCTTCCCCCTCTCTCTCTGCCTGCCTCTCTGCCTACTTCTGATCTTTCTCTGTGTGTCAAATAAATAGATAAAATCTTTAAAACAAACAAACAATAACAGCTGCCGGGGCGGGGGAGGGGAGACTTCCTGGGTGCCCCATGTTGTGCTAGGCAGTGTATTAACATTGAGTTCTCTTAGCACCTGTTCGCCTGCAGCTGGCATTGTTCTCAGTTTCCAGAGACTTAGAGAGGTTAAAGAACTTGATCAATGTCACACAGCTGGTCATTAAGATACAGAACATTTAAGTCCACATCTACTTTGGCACAGCCTTTGAAGGGTTAGTTTATGAGTCAGTTGGGGTCCTTGCAGGTAAAGACTCACCTTAATCAGGTAACCCATGAGACTTTAACAAAGCTCATAGCTGCATTTGAGGTTGGGGACATCCACAAGGAATGAGGACACTCCCCTGTGTACGTAAGAACGGGTATAACTTATGCCAGGTCTGAGGGGGCCAGAGGAGGGAGTAGTTGCTATAATCCGGAAAGAAGGGCTGTAGTTTGAGATGGTGGCAGATAGGAGCGCAGGGGGCGGTGTAGCCAATTCAACAGCTGCGGGACAGGAAGATACCTGGGGGAGGAAATGTGTTAAAGCACATGCCATGCCCACCCTTGCACCTATCTTTGGTGACTCCCAGATAACAGGAAGCCATGGGCAAAGCAGACTGTTACTGTTGTATCCATAGGGGTCATCTCTTAGGGCTCAGGTCTGGGTAGAGATTGGAGAGTGAATCTGGAGGGGCCGAGGCAAAAACTGTGGGTTACCTTAACCTTAATAAATCTTTATATAATTAAGATATTTTATTAAATGGTTTTGAGCACCTACACAGACCATGACAATAACTAGTAATAATATGTTAAAAGATAAACTGAAGCATATTAAGATTTTTGACTTTGAGTATTTATCCATTTTTTTTAAGATTTTATTTTTTTTATTTTTAAATTTTATCTTATTTTTTCAGTGTTCTAAGATTTATTGCTTATGCACCGCGCCCAGTGCTCCATGCAATACTTGCCCTCCTTAATACCCACCACCTGGCTCACCCAACCTTCTCCCCACCAACCCCCTCCCTTCCAAACCCTCAATTGGTTTCTCAGAGTCCGCAGTCTCTCATGGTTCGTCTCCCCCTCCAATTTCCCTCACCTCACTTCTCCTCTCCATCTCCCCATGTCCTCTGTGTTATTCCTTATGCTCCACAAATAAGTGAAACCATATGATAATTGACTCTCTCTGCTTGACTTATTTCACTCAGCCTAATCTCCTCCAGTCCCGTCCATGTCGATATAAAAGTTGGGTATTCATCCTTTCTGATGGAAGCATAGTACTCCGTAGTATGTATGGACCACATCTTCTTTATCCATTTGTCTGTTGAAGGGCCATAGTCACCAAACTGCGGGAATATTTTATTTATTTATTTATGCGAGAGAGAGAGAGAGAGAGAGAGAGAGAGGGAGAGAGAGCGAGCGAGCATGTGCAAAAGCCCGGCAGAGGGAGAGGAGGAGACAGACTCCCCACTGAGCAGGGAACCTGATGGGGGGCTCCATCCCAGGACCCTGAGATCATGATCTGGGCAGACGATTAACCGACTGAGCCCCTCTGGTGCCCCAAGTACTTATCCAGTTGAATGGAACAGTGTCAAACGTGAGATGGTAAGGAGCGCTGAGCCATAAGGAGCCAGGGGGAAGACCGACTTAGAAGTGTGGAAGCGAAGAAATGAAATTATTGATTGGCTATAGCTTAAAGCCTAGCTGGCTATTTGCAATTGATTGTCCTTAGCATTTTGATTTTGTAACCCTGAGGTATTTACAGGCTTAGGTTTTGGTTTGCTTGCATAATCCCCTATAGAATTACAGCTGTCTGTGGAGAGAGAGGAAGAAGCAGGCTCCCCGCTGAGCAGAGAGCCCGATGCAGGGTTTGATCCCAGGACTCTGAGATCATGACCTGAGCTGAAAGCAGAGGCTTTAACCCACTGAGCCACCCAGGCGCCCCAGCAAACTCCTTTTGTAAAGGGCGAGAGAGCAAATATTTCAGCCTGTATGGGCCATACCTTCTCTGCAGCTACTCAACTCTGCTGTTGTAGAGCAAATGAATACATGAGTTGGCTGTACTCCAATAAACTATGATTTTTTTTTTTTTTGTTCAAATGGCTGTAGTTTTCCAACTTCTCTGCTTATAGGAAAACAAAAACTACATACCGTGCATACTAAATGATGTCAAGTTATTGATCCCCCTTAACCCTGAAAGCTAGTAGAGAACAAACAAAGGAAAAATATGGTACATTTATTTTATATATACACAAATTACCCAGTCCAGGCTTAGAAAATTAAATCATCTTGCAACAGGATTTGTGAATTTTATTTGTTGTCATTTCAACACTACTATTGCAACAACAGGCTGAACGAAGGGAGTGACTTTGTATTTAACGTACTTTTAAAGCCCAGTGCAATGTTTACTGAAAAGTGAGAAAACCAAACAGGATGAACAAAATTATTGTTTATGAAATCAGTAAATTTGTGGAAAGAAAAAGAAATGCATTAATAGTATATGGAGGGCGCCTGGGTGGCTCAGTGGATTAAGCCGCTGCCTTCGGCTCAGGTCATGATTTCAGGGTCCTGGGATCGAGTCCTGCATCCGGCTCTCTGCTCAGCAGGGAGTTTGCTTCCTCCGCGCTCTCTCTCTCTCTCTCTCTGCCTGCCTCTCTGCCTACTTGTGATCTCTCTCTGTCAAATAAATAAATAAAATCTTTAAAAAAAATAGTATATGGAGAAGAATTTAAAAATCACAATTACAATATCTACCTGAATAATTCTTATTGAATGGAACCAATTAAAAAAGGCCAGGCTACTGAAACTCTGTGTTGATGCCGTATGAGGCATTATTGAGATGGTTGTGCCACAGAAGCCATATTTTATAAGGCGACTGACTTCATCTAAAGATCCTAGAGAGAAATCCATAATTCAAACTTCAGAGAGGTATCCTTGCCCCTCCTTCCCTCTTTTCCTCCCTTCCTTCTTCATATATAGATTGAAATTGGCTTAATTAACCCCAACCCCTATGTCACTAGATTCTAGCATTCTTCTCAGGTGTCTGGGGGTTCTGAGGAATGGTTTCTATTTCTCTAGTCATCTCTGGCTTCAGCTGCAGCTGTCAATTTTACGAGTCATTTCACTGTTCCCGGGGTGCTGCCCTATTGCATGCCTTGGTGATCTGAATGTGACAAGGTTTCCTTTCCTTGATTCCTCAACCCTTCTCTTTTAACAAGTTCAAGTGTATTGTGCCCTATATTGATGGTGTGAGAAGGCGGAGGAGGCGTTGTAACACAAACAACTTGTAATTGAGAGACAACTCCTATAGTCTCTAAAATCCTGCTCTGGAGTCTCTAGTCTCCAAGATATTTGCTTCTCACCCAATCTCTCTCTTTCTCTTGGCCCTGGAAACACCTCCCCCATCTCCCAGGCCCAAACCCCTTCCATTTTATTAAGGGGAACATTCTAGTTTGCCAAACCTGGACATTCATATGAAAAACTCGCCCATACCTGTGCTTGACAATGGGTCATCTGCTGTGACTCTTTTTTTTTTTTTCTTTAAAGATTTTATTTATTTGACAGAGATCACAAGTAGGCAGAGAGGCAGGCAGGCAGAGAGAGAGAGAGGAAGGGAAGCAGGCTCCCCACTGAGCGGAGAGCCCGATGCTGGGCTCTATTCCAGTACCCTGAGATCATGACCTGAGCCGAAGGCAGAGGCCTTAACCCACTGAGCCACCCAGGGCCCCTGCTGTGACTCTTAATCAATCTCCCCTCCTTTACCATCTATAAAGGAAAAGAAGGAGTCCGGTGAGGTATATTTCCCTGTTATGAATTAACCTTCCCTGGAGGGGAGAAGAAAGGGCCTTGTTTAGTTTAAAAAAAAAAAAAAAAAGGCTAAATCTCCTCTATGCATTACAACTTCGGAAACTTTAGCACACAAGCAGTTTAGATTTTATCCATTAATTTTTGTTTGCTTTATTTTATTTAGTTTTTTTTTTTTTTTTGCCTGCTACTAGTCAATTATGCAAAGATGATCAGGTCCTACTGACCATGAAATGGGAGAGAAGGACCATGCGTTGGCTAGGAAACTCTTGTCCAAAATTTTTGGTTGGGGTTATGCTCTTGGCAGGAATACAGAGATAATTGAAAATGTTGGATGTATTTTTGAAACTACTCATCCAGCTTTTCAAAAAATTGTCCTTTATTTATAAGACTTTCCCCTTCTTTTGTTACCTCCTCAGTTGAAAGTGATCAATTAAGCACTTAATTGGATAATTTAGGTCCCACATCCCCTCTATTTTAAATGATACATGTAAAATCATTTATGTTCTATTTAATTGTACCTTTAGAAGACCCAATCACAAAGAACAGGTAAGGACAATTTTTTTCTAAGAATAGTTACATGGCTAGAGAGCTGAAACCAGCATTTTAATTCCTGACCTACTGATTGAGATTATCACAGCATAATTGAGAAGAACCAGAGGTTGGCCCTTGGTATTACAAAAAAGCCTTTTCTCAACAGTTTTGATATTATTCCTACGAACATGCCAAGAGCAATGAATCAGGCTGAAGTTGGTAAGAAATACAGAGCTATATCAATGATATTAAACCTGAAAGTATTTATTTATACAATTTGATCAAGTGAGTTCTGAAAAAAAGTCATAGAATATTTTGCCTTTTATAAAAGCTTATTTTAAGGAAATTATGTACATTGAGGCCTAAGGAATCTTAACTACAGTCCTTTTTGGAATAAAACTCTACATTACTATAGTGTTGATGTTATGGAAACCTGTAAAGGAGAAAGTCTGATTAAAATTAATTCCTGTTCCTATGAAGGTAAAAGGCAGCCAGCCAAAGTAAGGGCAAAATGAAGAATGTGCCTTAAGGAAAAGCAGTTTTAGACTGTAAAATTGGGAGTCTAGAAGAGGAGGGAATTGGGATGATTTATTTAACTCAATAATGAAACTTAAACGTAATCTAAATAATGGTTTCTAAAGTAACCTAAGGTGCAAAACCGTCCAACTGTGAAAATTTAACTCTGAATGTATTTTAATTCATAACAGGAAGGTATATCTTCACATATTGACTAACAAAAGAAGTTCACCAACAGAAATTTCCAGAGCATAAATCCATGGAGAGAAGTGGATGGCAGGTACATATGCCAAGGCACTTTTGAAATTAGATTATTATTTGAATGCTTCAAATTTTGTGATTAGCATGGAATTGAAATCTCCAATAAAGCTTTTAGGGAGGATAAAGGCAAAGATTCTTTCTTTGTAAAATTCAATTCAATTCCTCAAATATTTTTGAGGGTTGGATGCTGTCTGGGGGCCTTTCACGGTAACATCCCGAGTTGTAGAAGCTATACATTGATTTGCTACTTGGTTGAAGGGAGGTTTGACTAGAGCATTTGGATATGTTTTTTGATTTCTTGCTATCTCTCTCCTTTTGTTTCCCCCCCACAGCTGTTCTCATTCAGTTCTCCCACTTCCTTTATGGCATTTTAATTTCTTACTCTGTTGTGGTGAGAGAGTTCCTTATGGAATGAAATCTCTCATGAACGAGTCTTTTGCTGAGTTATAGCATGTATGATGTTTTAACAAGGGTCCTGAGAACAGTGATAGTTTCTGAGACTTTCAGTGTGAAAACAGTGCCCGGATTTCAATTATATCTTTAAAATGTACACAGGAATAAGAGGGGATATCTCCTGTATCCCTGTGTTTGTTTTCTGCCTTTTTAAAAAAATATTTTATTTATTTATTTATTTTAAAAAATTTCTCAGGTGGCCTGTTTTCTGCTTTATTCCTAATGCATTTACATGAGGACATGCTGCACACATCACTTTTTCTATGGCATCATTTTACCTTTTTACCATTTTACCAGCTCTATCATCCATTACCGCCAAGTAATAAAGCTATCAGCCCTATCACTCTAGTCTAAACTAATGACATCTGTCTCCTGGCTACCAAAGTGCCTTTTCATGGTCTCCCCGTTTCCCCTTGTTTCCCTGCAGTTCACTATCCGCATGGCCATCAGGGTGGTCTGTTGAGAGCATGCGTTCGATTTGCCCACAACACTACAGAGGTTTTCCATAATACGTAAAGTAAAATTCCAACATGATTTTGCTCCTGTCTCCTCCTTAACATTATCTCACGCTGCTCCCCCTCTTGGCCTACCGTACCCAGGATTACTAGCTTTCTTTCAATTCCTCTTGTAGGTTTGTTTCTTGGTGGGCAGTGTTCTTTCCTCAGTCATTGCAGACTGCCTCGTAGGGCCACTCAGGTGTTGGTCACATTGCGTCATTTACAGACAGGCTCTGTCAGCCAGTTCACTGGAAGTGGCCACTCAGTACAATGACATCACCTCTTCTGCTTCCTCACATACACTTATCACTATTGGGTGCTCACTGCCTTCATTTATTGTTGGGGTTTGGCCATCTTCCCCCAAGAAAATACAAGTCTTTGCGACTGAGAACCATGCCTGGTTTGTTCATCTCCTTCCTCAGAGCCTAGGATAGTGTTTGCTGTGTAGTGAGCGCTCAATAAATATTTATTGAATGAGTAATAACCATCTTTACATTGTTCACCTGGAATGCAAGACTGTAAACAAATGATAACAAATGTGATTCTATTGCAAATTCAGTGGGTAGATTGTGTTCCTTATGTAAATACTCATAAATATAACTTTCCTATAATAATAATAATAATATCTCTAATGTGCTTCTGTTTTTTAAAACAACGAATTTCTACTGCCCTTGAACTGAAAGCAATTTGATATCTTTTTCATTATGTATTTTATGCATTTGATTTGAATATTGTATTCAGTCTTCAGCATCAAAACAGATTATCTTATCTTTCCAGTCTATCTCTCCTTTTACTTTCAATTATAGATAGCTATAATTTTAGCATCCAAAGACCAAATGTTTTAATGATCTTCCTGCTTTGGAGAAATGCATTGAAGAGGTCTGTCCTTGAGTCTGTGGTACCTGACAAGGAAGCCAGCAGATATTGTTTATGTCCAGGGGCACTTATTTAAAAAATCTGACCTCAAATAATACTGGGACTGTGGTGAATGTCAGATATCAAAACACATTTTGCCTAATGAAGCTCCAATTTTAATATTAGAAGTTGGAGGTAGTACCCAAAAGGTGGTGAGGCTGGGAAAACAAATTTATGACCAACTTAAGCTGAAAGTAGAGGGTATGTATGGATTTAGGATTGATTCAAGCAAATATCTATCACCCATACCTACAGGCGCTTATGAAGCCAAGTCATGCTTTTAAAGCCCTTGTTGGAAAGCCAGTTATAATTTATTTAGTGAGCATGTGATTCTTAAATCCATGACACATTTTACTATAACCATTCAAAATAAAGATCCAGACTCAACTGATATCATTCAAATTATGGCAGGGTGACCCATTGGTAGGTTATAAAATCATTTGGTGGATCGTGATTGACAATTTCTTTTTAAAAAAGGACATCAAATAGGACTGAATCAAATACAAAGTATCATAGGGCATCATACCATGTAAAAATCATGAAAATTTCCTATCAGTTACATGATTATAGTGGGTATGGCATCTTCACGTAAATTACATTTCTCATTGTGAATGGGGTAAAAAAAGCCACCAGAAAATATTGAATTGGTTTGGATTGGGCTCATCTGATATAAAATGAAGAATAATTTACAGAGAGAATTTTCCCAAGGGTATGAGGACTAGTCCCAGAATACGGGCAAAGTCAAGTTGTTTCTGATGTCTGTGAAGTAGTAAATGGCTGAAATATAGAAGAGAATGTGTTGGAGTCCATTATTTGTAATTCCCACATATATGGCCTCATATGCTTTGTTTGTTGATGGTTCATAGCTTGGTTGGGTTTTGAGCTTCCCAACCAGAAGTTAAGTTCCATGAAGTAGAAGTGGTCATCTTGTAGTCTTTTGTCCATCTTGTAGTGCTGAGAACGTAGTAGTCACTTAAAACATTTGTGTTAATTGACCGACTGGAAAATAAAAAACATGAGTAGCTAAAGAAGATCAAATAGAATCTGCATCATTTTAGCTGGTCCAGAATGATCACCCGGTGATTTTGCCCACCATCCCTCTCATTAACAGTTTTCTCTCTGCACATGTTTTCAAGTCAAATCTGTTTTGAATTTATTAAAAACAGGGCACTTACTAGTTCTTGAAACACCCTTCAGAAATTACAAATAGCTTATCATAATTGGTTCTACCTTTTTTAAACCTTCACATCTGTGATTCTATCAAGAGAAGAGATCACAGTCTCCTGACTTGATTTGTTCTTCATGTTTACCGTAAGGTTGCGACCCAGAAGAGATAGAAATGGTTTCAGGTTCCTGTTTAGATTCTTTTGTCTAATTCAGGTTTAGAATGTGCTCCTCCTGCACAATCCAAAGTCATTGAGTTAAATTAAACAAGAGATTCCTGAGAAGATGAAGCCAAGCATGACTAACGTCTTGTCTCAGACACATGTCAAGCTTGGTTAAGAATTAGACTTCCCTTCGTTATTGCCCAGACAGAAGGAAGTCTCTTTTAGTATGACCCAGCATGAGTGAGCAGGTCTCTTGTTCATTTGAAGCAATTTACTTCTGTATTTCTCCTTTGTAGTTCACAGCAGGTCCTTTTAGGAGGAATAGAAGGGTTTGCTCTGCAATCTACCTTTATTATTTCACTGAAGAGCAGAAGCAAAACACATTTTAATCAAAAGAATTATACCGGAGTGCTATAAATGTTTTCCAGAGCCAACAGAGAGAGCCCTGCCACATTTAAGGCCAGGGATGATGGTGTAGGAGGAAAATGTTGACAGTAATCTCATCAGGAAATAAAATCCTAGAGTATTCTCAGTGACCTATCTCACTGGGTAGTAATCAGGAGATAAGGACAGAAATTCCAGAGATTAGCTCCAGTAGATAAGATTCCCAAACTTCTAAAGGAAAAAAAAAAAAAAAAAAAAAGGCATTGCTAGGATACGCAATAAGTTCTGTGGAACTCCAGGGCCCCTGTTTTCAGCAAAGCCACCTTCCTATTGATTAGTGTTAATGAGATGAGGGGGTCCCACACTGATGGGTTATCAAAGTCCACCTAATCTTGTTTTTTTACTATTTATTCTTTCTTGTTGCTATGGTTAGAAATGTGTGCAAACTAAATCCTTGTTTCTTCTTTCACTTGACCTTATTCTGATTCATCAAAGTGATTCTCTTACACTCTGAACTATGCCAATTATTGTGTCTGTCAGGCCACACATTCATTAGAGTATGGGGACTAATGGACATGCTCTAAGAGCACATTCATCTTTAGAAATACGGTAAAAGCTAATTCTTTTGGCTCAGCAAAGCTCAGGTTGACATCTTGCCACTCTTCTGCTTCCAGGAATATCTGGTGACTTAATGAAGCAAAGATCTTAAACACACAACTCAGTGGATTATTCAATATCAAGGTTTGCACTAGCGTCTGTGAAAAAGGATTAACACTTTCGGTTCTACAAAAGCACAGGCAATGACTTAAAACACAAGAGGACTACCAGAATGGACAGTGACTCAGAAGGATTACAGAGTAACTTGCACTTCAAGAGCCCATTGATCTTCCTTTTCATATGGTATTTAAAAAATAATCTTTTTTGTGCCGGTGGTAATACAACTGGATTAGTAAAGCCAATGGGCTGTGACTGTTTAAATATTAATTGGGATAGCAATGTCTAAACCAGTTGTTCTCAACCTTGACTACGTATTAGAATCACCTAGGGAGCTTTTAAAATTTGCTGATGCCTAGTCCGCACCCCTAGAGAGACTGCTTTAATTGGTCAGGGGGCAGTACCCTGGCATCAGAATATTTTAAAAGCTCCCTTGGTGATTTGCATGGGCAATCAGCTTTGAGGACCACCAGTAAATAAAGGCTAAAGTAGAATAGCTTTTCGTTACCAGGATGCCTGATTCAAATATCCTATTCTTTTTTTTTTTTTTAAGGATTCTCAGTGGTGTATCTTTTATTAAAACGATAGAACAGCTCTTGTTTCATTCAGTTCCAGTCACTTTGGCCTTTGCCATATGATAGCGTGTTATGTGTTGAATGCAATTAAAATATTCTGGCCATTTTCAGGAAGACTTTTTAAATTTTCTAAATATATTCAATATGAAGTTGATCCTCTAGAAAAGTCTCTTATTTTTTGCAGCATCATGGGATTTATTCCCCAGAGCAAAAAAAATGCAAAATATACCCAAAGATTCTTTGCCAGATGAATAAAAAAGCAAACAAAGCCCTTAAAACCTGTTTTTGTTTAGTTAGTTCCATTGACTAAAAAAGAAGGGGACAATTAATTATTCATCAATTTGTGCCAGAAAAAAATCCGTGTGATTATTAGAGGAAGTGATACACACACACACACACACACACACCCCAAATTCTAACAAGAGAGCCCCCATCCTTCCATTAATTGTGGAGTTTTGTATATGTGCTGCCGAAGCGAGCACTAATTGTGGAGTTTTGATCAAGTCACTCTTGTAGAGTTTTGATCAGTCTTTCTTGGCCTCAAGGTCACATAGTGGTGGAGTTGAGATGAAAGTCCGTGATTCTTGCCTCACACTCTGGGCTCTGCTGCTTGGGAAAAGAACAGTGGGCATCAGGTGGCTAAAGAAAGTGATGATGGGGGGACTGGCATGGGGCCTTACTCGGGGATTAGAATGGTTTCTGCATTTCTCTGTGGGCCATCCCTCCTACCCATGTGTGTCTGAGTGTGCCTGTGTGCTCTGGCTTGAGTTCCTATGGCAGGGCTGATGTTAAGTCTGCATTTATTTCTGGATTACAAAGTGGGTCTGCTCACCAGGGCGAGAGATCCCCGCAGCAGTGGTGACCACGGACCTGGTGACCTGTGCCCACAGCCAAGAAGACTCTTTTCTCCACTCCCTATGACCTTTGTGTTTTGCCACATATCCCTGCTAAAGATTCCTCTAAACTTCTTCTAAGCTGGCCCCAACTACAAGTGTTTCTGTGCCTTGAATAATGAATTACTGCTTTTCAGGGTTTCTTAGTTAAATGCCATGGAAAAGGGGAAAAGCCCAGGTGAGGTGAGCAGGAGCGATGTTGCAGGCACAGCACGGTCTCTGGGGAGACTGGAAGCTGATTTGGTTAAACTCCTACAGTTGTGTCCTACTTTTGTGGGTTGCCTCATTTTCTCGGTTGCAAAAATACAAAATATCCACACTTGTTTGCTTTCTCTTTGTTTTCCTAAAGATCTTGGTGGCCTATATACTTTTCTCTGAATTCACAAACTTCACACATTTATATTATGGTAGTTCTGATATGTTTCTCTCTAATCCGAATTTCCTCTCTGATCAGTTTATCAGTACAACATCTGTTACATGTCTTCCTGATTTGATGCCATTTATGACACATTTTTGGTTGGTCCTTGTTTTCTTATTTTATAATGCATTTTATAATAAAATGCCAGAAAGAATGGTATATATTTTTTATTATGACAGTGCAGTTCTTTCATTATATTCTTCTCAAAGTTATATTTTCTTTGCCAGGTCTAATTGCTAACCCTAGAAGCAGTATCCATTGACTATCACTAGTAACATGTTGCTATCTTCCACAGCAATTTTCTCTCCCCCAACATACACATCATTTTCTGGTATTTTTTTTAAGGCATATTTCCTATGTATTTGTGTGTGTGGGTGTGTGTGTGCTGAATTTTGTCAAATGCATTTCCTGCATCAATTGATAACATCTTATGACTTTTTACCTTAGTTTGTTGACATGATGGATTGTATCATTTGATTTCAAATGTTGAACCAGCCTTGCATCCTTGGAATAACTCCAACTTGGTCATGCTATATAATTCCTTTTTTGCACTGGTAGATTCAATTGCTAATATTTTTTTGGTTTTTGCTTCTAAATTCATGAGAAGCATTGGTTTGTAGTTTTCTTTTTTAAATACTTTTTCAGTCTGGTTTTGAAATCAAGGTAATATTGGCTTCATGAAATGAGTTGGGAAGTGCTGTTTCCTCTGCTGTTTTCTGAAATAGATTGTGTAATTTCTTTAAAAAATAAATTAATTTAGTTAAACAAAAAGAACAGTTCACCCCTTTCTCCCACTACCTACCTCCCCCAGCCCCCACTGTGGTTTTCATTTGCATTTCCCTGATGATTAATGATGTGGAATGTCTTTTCATATACCTTTGGCCATCTGCATGTTTTCTTTGGAAAAATGTCTACTTAGATCTTCTGTCATTTTTTACTCAAACTGTTTGGGTTTTTTTGGTGTTGAATTGTATAAGCTCTTTTATATTTTGGATATTAACTCCTTATCAGATATATGATTTATAAATATTTTCTATGATTCAGTAGGTTGCCTTTTCATTTGGTTGACAGTTTCCGTTGCTGTGTAAAAGCTTTTTAGTTTGATGGGATACCACTTATTTATTTTTGCTTTTGTTGCTCTTGTTTTTAGTGTTAGATTAAAAAACCACATTGGTAAGACCTGTGTCAAGGAGCTTACTGCCAATGTCTTCTTCTAGGAGTTTTATGGTTTCAGGTTTTATGTTCAAATCTTTAATCCGTTTTGAGTGAATTTTTGTATATAGTGTAAGATAGTGGTCAATTTCATTCTTTTGCATGTGGCTGTCCAATTTTTTCCAGACCCATTTATTGAAGAGACTGTCCTTTCCACATTGTATAATCTTGGCTCCTTTGTTGTAAATTAATTGACCACATATGTATAGGTTTATATCTGGGTTGTCTATTCTGTTCCATTAATCTATATGCTTATTTTTATGCTGATAAAATAATGTTTTAGTTACTATAGCTTTGTAAGATAGTTTGAAATCAGGAAGTATGATGCCTCTAGCTTTGTACTTCTTTCTTAAGATTGCTTTGACTGGTAAGGGTCTTTCATGGCTCTAGATAAATTTAAGGATAGTTTGTTCTATTTTTGAATAGCCATTGGAATTTTAATAGGGATTACATTGAATATGTGCATTGCTTTGGGCAGTGTGGCCATTTTAGCAATATTAATTCTTTCAATCCATGAGCATGGAATATCTTCATTTACTCATAGTGTCTTCAATTTCTCTAAAGTCTTATAGTTTTTAGTATAGGGTCTTTCATCTCCTTGGTTAAATTTATTCCTGGGTATTTTATTCTTTTTGATGCAATTATAAATGAGATTGTTTTCTTAATTTCTTTTTCTGATAGTTCATTATTGGTGTATAGAACACAGCAGATTTTTGTGTATTTATTTTGAATCTTGCAACTTTTCTGAGTTTGTTTACTAGTTCTAACAGCTTTTTGATGGAGTCTTTAGGGTTTTTTACATATGTCAGTTGCAAAGAGTGACAGTTTTACTTCTTCCTTTCCAATTTGGGAGATGTTTTTTAATTTCTTCTCTTCCCTTATTGCTAGGACTTCCAATACTATGTTGAATAAATGTGGCAAGAGAGGGCATCCTTTGTCTTGTTGCTGACTTTAGAGGAACCGCTTTCAGCTTTTCACCATTGAGTATGATGCTAGCTGTGGACTTGTCATATATAGCCTTTGTTACATTGAGGTTCTGTTCCTCTATACCTGCTTTATTGAGAGTTTTTTTTTATTATAAATGGATTTTGAATATTGCCAAGTGCCTTTTTTTTTTTTTTTGCCTCTGTTGAGACGATCATGACATTTTTAGTCTTCATTTTGTTAATGTGGTGTGTTACATTGACTGATTTGCAGACTTTGAGCCATCTTTGCATCCTTGCAATAAATCCCTCTTGATTATGGTGTATGATCCTTTTAATGTATTATTGAATTCAGTTTGCTAATAGTTTGTTATGGATTTTTGTATCTTTGTTCAGAGGGGTTATTGGCCTGTAAATTTTTTTTGGTGTGGCATACCTTCCTGGTTTTGGTGTTGGGGTAATATTGGCCTTGTAAAATGAGTTTGATGGGTTTGGAGGAGTTCTCTCTTCTTTTATCTCTTAGATGATTTTGAGAAGGATTAGTATTAATTCTTTTTTGAATGTTTGGTAAAATTTACTAGTGAATCCCTCTAGTTCTAGATTTTTGTTTGTTGGGAGGTTTTTGATTATTGGTTCAATCCCCTTGCTAGTGATCAGTCTGTTCAGATTTCCCATTTCATCATAATTCAGTCTTGGTAGGTTGTATTTTTCCTGGAACTTAGCCATTTTTCCTAGGTTGTCCAATTTATTGGCACATAATTTTCATAGTAGTCTCTTATGATTCTTTGTATTTTTCTAGTATTAGTTATAACATCTCTTTCATTTTTAATTTTATTTGAGTTTCTTCTCTTTTTTTTTCCCTTGGAGAGTTTAGCTAAGGGTTTGTCAATTTTGTTTATCTTTTCAAAGAACCAGCTTAGTTTCATTGATCTTTTCTACTATCTTTTTAGTCTGTATTTCATTTATCTCTGCTCTGCTTTTTGTTATTTCCTGTCCTCTACTAACTTTGGCCTTTTTTTTCCTAGTTGTTTGAGGTGAGGTATAAAGTTAGTTTATTTGAGACTTTTTTGTTTCTGAGGTAGGCTTGTATTATAATGAACTTCTCTCTTAGAACTGCTTTTGCTGTGTCTCATAAGTTTCGATATGTTTCATTTCCATTTTCATTTGTCTCAATGTATTTTTTGATTTTTGTTTGATTCTCTTCTTTGACTCATTATTGCTCAGTAGCATGTTGTTTGATCTTCATGTATTTGTTAGTTTTCTAACTATTCTTGTGTAATTAATTTCTAGTTTCATACCATTGTGGTTTGAGAAGATGTTTGAAAAAATTTCAATCATTTTAAATTTATGAAGATTTTTTGGTGACCTTACATATGATCTATCTTGAAAATATTCCCTGTGCACTTGAGAAAACTGTGTATTCTGTTACTTTTGGATGGAATGTTCTATAAATATCTGTTAAGTCCATTTGGTGTTATGTTTCATTTAAAGCCAATGTTTCCCCATTGATTTTTCTGTCTGGATAATCTATCCATTGCTTTAAATTGGATATTATTAAATTTTCTTATTATTTATTGCTGTCTATTTTTTTTTTAGCTCTGTAATATAGCATATTTCAAACATGTAGAATGGTATAGAAAATAGTGGTGAGTACCTTCCTGCTTCTTGACATTTTCCCCTAACTGCTTCTGTTATTTGGAGGGAATAAAATACACAGAAACATTTAAAGTAGCCTGCGTACCCTTTTTCCTTTCTTCCATTTTACCTACTGACCTCCTCCAGGATAAGCTTTGTCTTAACTTTATTATCATTTCCATGCATGCTTTTTATCATTATTAAATGCATATATCCCTAAATAAGATAAAAGATTTTACTCAAGTGACATTTTATGAAGTGCTATCCTGTAACTCCTTTTTTTTTTTCCTTTTTTTGGCTCAGTGTTAAGATTTTTGAAACACATGGCTCAAATTTATATATTTTAACTACTATGTCATGTTCTGTTGAATATTCATACAATGTATTTAGCCAGTTGAGGAACAATTAGTGTATTTCCAGTGTTGAATTATTATAGACAATGTTTCAGGGAACATTTCTGTAACTGTTTTCTGTAACTGTCTTTTTGTGTAAACAGGTTGGGTTTTTCCTGTGTTCCTCATGCATTGTTGGTTGTGTACCAGCTTCTCTAAAATTAAACTTCTTGCCATTTACTACCAGGGGTCTGAAAGGCAAATTTCCTGGTTTCCATTTCATTTCAGTGCACTCTAGGAGTGTCAATAGTAAGGTTCTGATCAGAACAATTAAGGGAGATTGAGCTACCTGGTTAGAGTAAAAACAGCCCGTGGTGTGAACTCTTTGTGATTTACTGGCTCCTCTAACTGTAAATTTACACTGCCCTTGCAGTAGATAATTTCTGATATGCCACTTCCCCTGTGTTTTCTCTAATTTACCTTGCACTTGGAGCTTGGAGGAAATTGTTCTGTACACCCTTCTAGGATGAACGGGTTTTCTGTGGGGTCTTTCAGATATGTGCAAGGAGCCTCTTAGAGCAATCAGAGATGCAATGTTTAAGGTCACTGTTCCAACTTCCCATAAGATGGGCTGCTGTTCCTCTCGATGAAACTGGAATCACTATCAAAGTATTTCTGATAATTACACTCAGAATTGGGCTACACTTTATCCCAACTCTGCCTTGGACTCATTTCTTCCTGTAATAATAGGGAAGTAATTCCTGCAGAGCCCCATCAAGTAATTATAACAACTAACTAAACATAAAACCTGGGTTGTATAATATTGCATTTTAAGGGGTGTCAGTGAGAGTTGGAGTTGGTCATGGTGGCTCTCACTTCATGGGATTGCTTCCATCTTTTCTTCTCTCATGTCTAGGTACATGTAGGTCAAATTTTGCTTCTTCCTGTAACCTAAGCTGCTTCCTGTTGGGAAAAGGATGCGAGTTTACATTACACGGTTCTCTTTGCATTCCAGTCAACTCAAGAAAAAGTTGACTAAGCTAGACTATATAGACTGCCACTCCCCTCACTTAGTTTTTTGTTCTGAAGACAGTCTCATGTTAGATGCTTATCATATCCTACAGAGCTATCAACTCCTGTTTCCTATGCAGCTTTCATATTTCTGCAGCAAAGTAAGGAGAGTTTTTCTACTTCTAACATATTGTTCATGAATACGTCCAACTTGAGCCACATTAGTTTCATTAGAGGAAACAGGACGAGGGGCAACATTAACAAAGAAGATCAGTTCCTTGGATCAGTATCCTGACTGATCAAGACTCATGGCTCCTCCACTTTGAATAAACTGTATAACATTTGAAACCAGGTAAAGGATAGGGGATGTTGCCTACTCCAGGTTAGTTACATTCTTTATTTGAGCTTTCATCAGCTAAGCCCACCTCTGATTATTCTGCTACTTAGGAGTTAGGATGGCATGGATGGGTAGTGCTATTTTGACACCAAAGTCTGACATTATCCTAGGAGGAGAGACCAACATGATTTCCATCGTCAAATTTCCCTTGTAAGGAGGACTACTTTATACATTCCCAATCTTTTGCTTCTGGCTGGTGCCATCACTATTAGAAAAAAAAAATCATATTAATGTTCCACAGAAATAGGAAATCTTTTGAGTATTCTAATTCTCATAGGTAAAAATATGGGTCAAACCTAACCAAAGCAAACTAAACTGGACCAAACAACCAACCAAACAAAAACAAACAAACACACACACACACACACACACACACAATAAAGTCACAGAGAGTGTTTTTATTTAAACCATACACGGGGACCTAACATGGGATATGAAAACAAAGTGACCCTCCCCCCTTGGCTAAGGGGAAAGGCTGTGACTGGTTCTGTTCACCATCATTACTTTACTTCTTGCCCTGAACTGTGCAGCTTGTCGCTCTGCCATGCCCGTGTGTGAGCGTGTCCTGTATGTGTGAGCGTGTGCGTGTAACTGTTGCCGCTCTCCACGAAGCCAGTTTATTTAAATCCAGACCGTCTGTTACAGATTCTTCCTAAACTGAACCGTCCATTTACCCTCCCCTGGAGTGATGGGGTGGTGTTTGGGCCCAACACTGGGCCTCCCATTCCGTTACCCTACTTCTGACCTGAGGGGAAGGAGTGACTGAGCTCTGCCTGCCCCAAGCAAGCAAGATTCTCATAAAATTAATCAGTTGTTCCTTGTGAAAATCGAGGCTTTTCCCCACTATTCAAATTTCACTCCTTGAGGAGTTTGATTTTACTGCTGGTAGCTGATCAGTTACAGACTTCAACCAGTCAAGTAGTGTATATTAGAAATGTACTGTGGGTCTTCATTTCGGGTAGGCAATAGGCACTTATATGGCCCTTGCCTTTGATGGTAAGTAACTTGGGTGGTTCAGTAGTTTGTCTGTGGCAACTTCGGAAAGTATGTGTAATTCATACCAGTGGGTAATCTCCAAATGAAACATACTGGGAGGGCCAGTGCCGTGCACTGAGCTGGACAGTGGTATAGCACCAGAGTGCCAACAGCCATCCTTGATCACTTGTGGGTGCTGCCCTGATTACTGCTATAGATCACAGGAACTGTTTTCCTACAAATAAATGTGAATGCCAATAATGGCTTACATGAATGGAGATCACGACCTTTTGCATCTCTGTTGGCCTGATGGGATCTGGTCAGTTACAAGCTTCTGCTTGCACCCTGCCCCCCAAAACCACCACACTATCTCCAACATCCAGTAGCTTCTCAGGTTTACTCAGTGTGTTTGGCAAATACTATTATCATATGTGAAGTGATGTGGGAATATGTGTAAAGCTCTCTTTAGATGCATGTTCTTAGGTCTTGCAGTATGTTAGGATCACCTGGGAGCTTTAAACTAAAAAATCCACTGCTAGATCCCATAGACAATTAAATGAGCATTTCTGGATAAGGCCAGGGGCTTTGGCATCTTAAAAATGCTCCCTGTGTGATTTGAGTGTGATGCTAGGGCTGATTACCACTGCTTTGGACTGAAATGCAGGCTAGAGGAATGGAAATTAGAGGCCGAGGGTGGGCAGAAGAAATATGGTAGAGTTTTGTGGTTTGATTGAGGCTAAAAGTGGAAGAGCCAGGTTGGGACTGAGTGATGCCCCCAAAGAGTACTCACTCTGAAAGGTTTACCTTCTTTGTTTTTTACTCCCAGATTCTAGAAATACTCCCCTTTGTGCCCCTACATTACCTACATTACCTTTCTACATCCTCTACTGCAGTTCCTTTTAACTGCTGAAGGGAAGTACTGCCTGCCCCACACAAATTCTCTGTTCTCTCAGAAAAGAAGTTTCAAAAAAAAAAAAAAAGAAAGCAGAAAGAAAAAAGAAAAGAAGTTTCCAGGGTGATCTAGGAAGTTCTAGATCTAAGAATTTCCAGTGGTGGTCAACAGTGAGAAGAACCATGATCTGGGGTGAATCTGGGCATGGTGGGGAAGTACATGTGGATAACTACTAAAAAAATGATAGAAATTTGCTTTCATAGTATGCACTTGAGGAAAATCATACTTGAAATTGGGGTGAATACTTGAATTCTGTAGGTAATGAAATATAAGTCATTGCCCATGTGTAGAATGTTTACCTCTTCCGTTTTATTCTTCACTACAAATACTTGGTCTCGGGAAGTAGGCCAACTTGCCCAAGACCAGTCTAACAAATGATTATTTAACCGAATTGCCAATTTTTCAAATAGCCAGTTTGCCAATTTTCTACTTTTTTCCAAAGTTGTGTATTCAAATGTGGGTAAAAATAATCATATCACATTGATATTTAAAAATTTATTGCTAGAAACACAAATTAATGCTTATGTGTTAATTTCAGGAATTGACACAGGAATTTTAAGTGTACCTAAAAATTTTTAAAAAATAGTATACCTAAAAATTAAAAAAAAAATGAAAGTAAATAACTTAAGCACATTTGAGAGAAATAAGAAATAGCCAAAATAATTTTGGCTATTTAATTTAATTTAAATAGCCAAATAATTTAATTTCACAAAAGAAATTTTGATTGCTAACAAATGAAATATGTTGATCTGGCAATGGTTTGAAAAGGCATTTAATACAAAGCCTGCAAACCATTCAAAGTAGTGGAAAGGAAGTGAGAATGCATGGAAGTTATGTGTCACTACCATTTTTGGTAACAGTGACGAGGCAGTAAGTATAAGTGAAGAAAGAGTAATAACGTAATGAAAAAGTATAAATTGATTAAATCTTACAATTACTAAAACCTTAAACATGCTAAAAGATGGGTAAATGTGAACAAGGCCGAGACAAGAAAAACCACATTACTTGTGAACTTTTGGCTACTAATTGCTGGAGATCACATGCTAAGGTTGACATACTTATTGATAGAAGAGAATTAGAAAGACATCAGCATAAACCGAAAAGTGCCCATATGAAATTCTGAAATGGAAATCAGTCAACTAAGACTTTGCAGAAATCCTCAAAATGTCATAAGCCAGTCCGTCTTATATAAATCGCTATAAGCTTTATAACTAGTTGCTTTTTAAAAAGTACCTTTATAGGGATGCCTCGGTGGCTCAGCCAGGTAGGCCGCTGTCTTTGGCTCAGGTCATGATTCCAGAGTTGTGGGACCCAGTCCTGCGTCAGGCTCCTTGCTCGGTGGGGAGTCTGCTTCTCTCTCTGCCTCTGCCTGCCACTCTGCCTGCTTGTGCGCATGCGCTTTCTCTCTCTCTCTCTCTCTCTCTCTCTCTGATAAAAAATAAAATCTTAAAAAATTTTTTTCGTAAATAAATACATTAACAAATATGCCAGTTGGCCATTTAGCATGTTGATTTTTTGTGAACTGACTAGAATGGTAAGGTACACAGCAACAGCAGAATTTTCCCCCATTTGTTTCATAAATAAAGGAGCAAAATTCATGTCTGTTTTATGTGCACTAGGGTATGGCTGAATGTTCCTTAGAAACCTGAAGACTGTAGAGTAGATGATTCAAGCTCATGTCTGACGTTTGAGAGGTACAACAAAAATAGTTCATAAGCATACTAATTAAAAGATATCAGATAAAGAATGTAAAATATAAAATAGCTAATTGCCAGAAAACCTCCTACCAGGCTTTTCAGAAACACACATAGTGTCACTTGAGCTCTTATGGGGAAGAAATAAATCCAAAGCTAGAGAGCTCCAAGTGCCAGTATATATAAGAAAATTGTCACTTCCAGATCTAGGATGGTATTTGGCACATGGTATGACATATGTCCTCTTCACTGCAAGCACTTTCTTATGCATATGGTCCCTCCAGCTAGAGAAGCCCATCTACAGTCTATTTTATCAATAGTGAAGACACCCAGACTGAAAATAATCTTGCATTAAATAAAATCAACTTATATTTGACCAAGAGAGCACTATATATTTTATAGGTACCGTTTTCCCCTTAACTGTTATTGCAGAAAATACTGTATAATGATTGTATAGAATAGTTTCATGTCTACATGTTAAACATTAATTTTATTATAACAAAAGTTTAAGAGTGTTCATTAAATATAAAGGATATTACTATGGATTCTGTAAGTCTCTTATCTGACTAAGTTGGAACAGAAAAACTTGGAACAAAACCCCTCCTTTTTTCAATCAAAAATGGTTTATAATTTTGATATCCTTGTTTTTCCTGATGTGTAACATTGGGAATATTACTAGTCAATATAACCTAAAGATGTAGCTTTCAAAAGGGTATCTTGGCACAAATTCCTTGATTATGTCTGACCATTTTAATAAAGTGAAGCTGTTAATTCTCTAATATGAAAATGCAATATGTTAAAGGAAATTTCATAAGGTTTTTAAAAGAGAATGTTGTACATCATTTGTGAATTGTGTCTTGATTATTTTCTGTCTTTAAAAAAATGCAGGAAAGTAATTTTAGAAACTAAGATAGACCATAATTTAAATGCTGTTTTTAATAGTGAGAAATGATAATGCATTTTGCTCAGTACGGCAAGTAAATTTCTATAGACATTAAGAGAACTCACAGCTAAACTTCAACTGCTATTTTTAAATGTTGGAAAGGACCAAGGGATTATTTTGAATATCAAATAAATGGAATTCAGAAATGCCCAAGAGTTCAGAAAACTAAAACTAACACTGTAGTTGAAGAAATACCCCACACTGCTAAAGAAATCTTCGTCATAGGATTTGCAAAAATGGCTTAGCACTTTCACCACTACCGTATGGACTCAGAGGCAGAGAGTCTAGACTTCGGTAAATTACAGTGGAATTACAGTATCACGCTTTTTATGGCGGTGCCATATTTGATGCAGAGTCTCCCCAGGCAAGAGATATTTAACCCCATCTCTCAAACTGTTTTTGGCAGATACAATGACTGTCATAAGAACCTGTCTCAGATATTCTGTCTCTCCTGCTTCTGGTCCTGTCGTAGAATTGTACTGCTCCACTCCCCTTGAAATGAGACATGACCGTGTGACTTACTTTGAAGGATGAAATGTGATTGGAAGGGATGTATCATTTCTGGGTGGAAGCTTTAAAAGGCATGTGCCATTTACTATATTCTCTTTCCCTCCGTCACAATAATGGACACGTGTCTGAATGGAAGAGTCTTTTGTCAGCTTGATTCCCAGAGAAAGGGTGCAGGGGAGCCTCCTGCTGATGGAGTGGCTATGAGAAATAAGCCTTTGTTGTTATAAGGCATTAAAATTTGGGGAATTTTTTATTACTGTAACATAATGTTGCCTTCTTAACTTAATAATAATAAAAGTAGCAGCAAATTAGCTACTATCCCAGAAAAGAAAACCAACTAAAAGAAATAGGACACAGACTATTTGCTAAGGAGACATTATTTATTATATAACCTGTGAAGAAATATATATCTATATCTCTCTATATTTATATATATCTATGTGTATATATATATATATATATATAATTAATCACTAAAACTGTGTTAAATTTTTTATTTGATTTTAACGTGTGATATAGAATTTACCAGTGGTCTTGTATCATTTTATTTTATTAGGCAGGGGTCAGGAATCTTTTTCTATATGTGGACTGATAGTAAATATTATAGGGTTTGCAGACCTCTGATCTATCGCAACTATAAAAATCTGTCACTGTAGCCAGAAATTAGTCATAGACCATATACAAATGAATGGATATAGCTGAGTTCCAATAAAACTTTATTTATAAAAAAGTGCTAGGCCTGATTTGACCTGGTGGCTGTAGTTTGCCAACCTCTGTCACTAGATAACATATTTACGAGACCTAGTACATTTATATTGGTATCTCTTGTATTTTCTTAAAGGACCAACACATAAGTATATTTTCTAAAAGTGGGTTCCATTTTTAAAAAATCATGTTCCAACTCTTTTTGTATAACTGACATCAGTGAAGAAATTATATTTACTATACAGTGACAAGGATGCATATTCAATTTTTGATTTACTAACTTAAATATTTTACCTTAACAGATGAAATTAGTGGAGCACATTGAGACAAGAAAGTAGTTTGAAGTCACGGAAGCAGTTTGCAGAAGAGCTGGGCCTGTAACCTTAGTCTTTTGGAACCTACCTATTACTATTTTATTTCCATTATTACACACTGACTTCCAAATGATTAGAACAAGTTCAGAAGGATTAGACCAAGAATTTTAAGCCAGCTTCTTGACTTTATTTAAATACTGTAGAAACTGATTTTAGTTAATATTGAACAGAGCAGGTGTTAAGTGAGTATGCGTGAATATATACAGAGTGTATAAAGCTTTAGTTTAAGGTTTTTTTCCAGGTAGAGGAAAAGGAAGATGTAGAGTCCTGCTATTAACCTAATTTATGATGTTTACTTATTCCTACCTATCTGACTAATGCTTCTTTTGTTCTCTTTATAATTCTTAGTTTCTATCTGCTACTGCTTTCCCCCCAAGAGCTGCAAACATTAGCTGATTAATACTCAGTCTTCTTAGCTGCTGTGATCAGTGGAGGTAATCTCTCATAGCACGTTGAAATCTAAATCACCTTTGCTAATCTGCTAGAATTTGCTTAGTATTTCCTGAGCTTATATCTCTACTACAACACTGTGTTTAGAAAAAGAAATACCCAGGACATAAAGATACGAGCATTCAATTCTGTAAAAAAGCATAGATTTCATTTTTGCAGTTTGAAACATTTCATTTAAGTTTTAAAAAAAATTGTTTTCTCCTTCCCTCCCTCCTTCCTTCCTTCCTTCTGGTTTAGGTCATACTTAAGAGAATTTTTCCACATACAAACCGTCAGCTTAGATGGTCATTTCCCCTTATATTCCATACTCTCATTTCTCTGTGCCTAATTAATGTACAAAAAAAAAAAAAAGGAAAAAGGGGAGAGTATATGTTAGAAATCTGTAGTCCAGCTGCATGTTATCTTGCAACTTAAAGTGTCATTTAATTTACTTTCTTGACGACCTAGATTGCTAATTATAGCCAAATCTTGATTACTTGTATGCTATATGGATTCTCTGTACTTATGCTTGATCACAGATTGGAAGTGGTTACGGCAGCAGCCTGAAAAATTACCCATCAAAGGCAGCCACGTCACAATGCCTGGCAGCTTTGAGTAGGTTACTTTACATGCCAACAGAAATTTTGCGGATGCGATTAATGTAAGGCTCTTGAGATGGGGAGAATGTTTTGGACTGTCCAGATGAGTCCAAAGTGAACACCAGGGTTCTCATAAGAAGCAGATGGTAGAGTTGAGTCAGGGAGAGAAAGATGTGATGATGGCACCAGAGGTTGGAATGATGTGCTTTGAGGATGAAAGAAGGGACTGTGAGCCAAGGAACGCAGGCAGCCTCTCCCAGCTGGAAAAGATAAGGAAGCCGAATCTTGTCGAAAGCCTCCAGAAGGAATGCAGCCCTGCCAATGCCTTGAGTTTTTTATTTTAGTCCTCCAGAACTATGAGAGAATCCATTTGTGTTGTTCTAAGCCCCTCCATTTACAACAATGTGTTACAGTGGCATTCGGAGACTGTTATAGTTACCTTGTTATAGTTATATATAATTATAACCTTATAACCTTATATATATATGTATTATATATAACTATAACATATATATATATATATATATATATACACATAACTATAACCTTGTTATAGTTACCTTCCTGCATTCTTCTCAAAGAATGGAAGCAGGTTTGAATTTCACCGTGAGCCCCCACAGAAGAAATAGTCAACTTCTCTTTCTCAAATAGTAGAACACTTGTTTTAGTAAAATATAAATCTGTTTTAGACTATTTGTCATTTTATCTGTTTTTTGGGGGGGGTAATTATGCGTTCTTAGAAATGTGACTGACTTCATACTAGACTTCTGGTTATTATAATTGCTCTGTGTTTGTTCTAGTAATCTTGTATTTTCTTCTTGCTTTCTGTAAAACTTAAGGAGCACTGAGGAACTGGGAAGCTGGCCTCCACTGGCTAGTGTTAGCAAAGCCTGGAGGAGTGGGTATGTGGGCTTACTTCCAATTAGGCACAGAAAGTGTCTCTTTTTTTTCCCCATTTCACCTGCATGGCCAGAGGTGGGGCCAGGGGCCAAAACACAACAAGGGAAACAAAACTCTCCCACTACAAATTAATTGGAAGAGAGGATGGGAAAAAAAAAAAAGCTTCTTCACTTTTCCTCTTTATTCAAGTGGCTTGTGAACTCTAGTTTTAAAAGGAGAATTAAACTTCATTTTATAATCAAGCAGTCTCTAGAGTTGGCCAGAGCCAAGCTTGCAGAGGCCTTTTATAGACACAATAGTCCTAGCATTTTCTAGGATTTTTAATAATAAAGCTGGAAAAATGCTCAGTCACTTGCACAGACCCCACACCCTGTTGCCATGCATAGTTAGTGCTCTTTGAAGACTCAGCCTGCAATTCCTGTGGTTTTATTGTACCTTTTACTCCTAGTTGGTTTCAGTTTTTATTAAGCCCAGAAGAAATACCTTTCCAAAAATATTGAAGGTTGCAAAGTTTAAAATGTAGATTCCAATAAATGCTTTGTTTTTGTATGTGATCCTTCTGCCTTCTGCCCATTGGGAGTTTCTTTGTTCCTTTTTTTTTCATCTGATTATAGAAAATATTTGTTTTGGAAAGTGGTTATCTGATTTATAGCCCAAGGGAAAAACAATCTTTACATTGGTGTTGCATTAAAAAACTTTATAGTTGGTTCTTTATAAATTGATGCCTTTTCAGGAAAGAAATCAAGAAGTTGAGCCGATAGTCCTCATTGGGCTGTTGGTATTGTACACAACAAGAGGAGATGCTATTATTTCCCTCAATTTCAAACCTTACCAGGGAGACTAAGTGTAAAGGCCCTGGAAAGCCTTGTTCATAAACTCAACTGCACGTGGTCTCGGATGTGGTGAATGATGAAAAATTAAAGGAGCAAGAAAAGAGAGTAGGCTAGGGTTGAGGGCTTGATACAAATCTTTCCAGATGGGATGGGGTTGAGGTAGATTCTGAAACATGGGGAGAATTGAAGAATGTGAAGAGAAGAAAGGAAAGGGACGAGAGTCCAAGACTCCAGGAGATGCCAACAGCAATCATGAACACATTGTGTCCCAGAGATCGAGAGGAGTCGTGATTTGTGCTGCCGAAAGTGTGCCCTTATAATCTAGTTTGAGGGGAGGTCAGTGCAGTATTTTTTTCTGTGAGATTCTAAAGAGGAACCCACTCTTCATTCCAGGTGGGGTACAGCTTTTCCTCTTTCGTGCCAACCTCAGCTGGTGAAGTGCTGTCTTAGCCGTAATAGCAGACTCTTCTCCAACAGGCGCAGACTTATCTTAGAAGGCGTAGCATCCTGTCACTTTTCACTTAGCATTTGCTTCAAATAGATGAAAAAATGTTCTAGCAATTGGAAGTGTTGCAGTATCAACAAAACATGTGTTCGAGCTAGTCCTTAACTGCGTATTTTCCCTGTTAAGGCTCAGAGGTATCTTGGGTTTCCCTTCCCTCATCATAATCAGTAATAAGGCATAATTCTGACATTATCAAAACTTTGTCTTGACTCTCTTTAATTTATTCATGAGTAGTTTTGAGCAAGGTATCATGAGAAATGAAATGTCCTACCATTCATGGTCTCTACCCTGAAATTGGAAAATCATTTTTTGCTTTCACTGTTTGAAAATATGGCAAACTCTGAAAAACCAAGCGTTGAAAGTAAAAACAAAGTGGGTTATGTCAGATTTTGTTTTGAGGCATGGCTTCCTGATTATCTTGTAGGACTCAAAAGCCTTTTAGATGAAAAACCTAATTTTGGAAATAGACTTCTTTCCAAGAATGAAAACATGCTGCACAGCTGAGTTGTGTTATTACAACCAAGAAGGGAACACACAGGCTGTGCAGGAGGCCAGCCACCATGACACCTTCTGGACTTGTTTTAATATGCACACTCCCAGAACCCTCCCCTGCCCACCTTCTCCCAGCTCTTCGTGTTGGCTTGGCTCCCAACCATCACTACTATATGCCATATTCGGTGTCTCCCTATAATAACAATATAAACTCTTGAGGACGACAAAGAACGCTTTACAATCGAACAAAGTTTTCAACAAGATTTTCCAAAGCTCTCCCTCTGTGTATCATTTTTAGGGCCAAGTATATTATTATTCCTTGTTGCCTATGCCTAACGCGTCCTTGTGATAACACTAGAACGTATCTACTCACATTCGATCCATGGGTTCAATTTTCATATTTCCAACAACCAACCAAGTAGTCCCCAATCCAGTAAGTCCAAAGCCAAAATGACTAATTTTCTCTCCCAATTGCTTAAATTTCCTACTTCAGCTAATTACATTGCCATTCATTCTGATGCCTACGCTAAGAACCCTAAACTCATTCATGATCTCTTCTTTACTATCCTTCCTATCTAGCATCTCCATTTAAGCAGCGACTCTGGTTCATTTCAGACTCTTTAATTTCTTATCCAATTAACACTACAGACACCTCATTCTTTCTGCTATCTCCAACTTATTCTTTGCACTGCCTCAAATAAAACATCTTCGCCGAACACCAATCTGTTCATTATACTGTCCTTTCAAAATCCTTTACCCAAAGAAAAATATCCAAATTCCTTGGCATGGATTATGTGCTCCTTCATAATCTGGTCTCAAGCTACTTTATTTTACAAATTTTTACACCCAACGTTTTCATACACATTATGCTGCGGAGGCATTGAACTTGTCAGTTCCTTCTTAAATAAATTGCTCTGTTAAGCCTTTTTGTTTTTCCTCATTTTTCCTTGGCATTCTTTCCACACATTAAAATTCCATCTATCCTTTAAGACAGTTCAAATGCCACCACATTGACTTACTTCTGATCTCACCCTCTCAACTCCCGTCACCTTTTCTTTCTTCCTCCCCTCTGGCGCACATCAAGTTCTGCCTTAAGACACAATTTATTTATTTATTATTTTTTAAAAAAAGATTTTATTTATTTATTTGACAGAGAGAGATCACAAGCAGGCAGAGAGGCAGGCAGAGAGAGAGAGAGAGAGAGAGAGGAGGAAGCAGGCCCCCCCGCTGAGCAGAGAGCCCAATGTGGGGCTCGATCCCAGGACCCTGAGATCATGATCCGTGCTGAAGGCAGCGGCTTAACCCACTGAGCCACCCAGGCACCCCTTAAAACACAATTTAATAGAACGCAGCTTGGAATTGTCCTCTCGTGTTTAGGTTAAAGTCTGAGTTTTTCCCTTATCTCTGATCTTGGGTAGGATATTTAATTCCTTCTTGGTCAGTAAGAAATGGATACTATTTGTCAATTTTAAGAGATAAGGTAGGTAGATATCCTTATTAAATTATAGGGTGCTACAAATGTGATTTGTCAGTATTTGAAAAAATTTGTTAGTATTTGAGAAAAGGGTTATGATACTAAGGTTATGCCTCATGTTTCCATGGGACAAGAACACTGAAATCATAACTTTTCTTGAACTGGACAGGAGCACAGTTGGCAGACAGCAGTCCTAAGAATCTTTGAATTGACAATGTCTTCTTCTAAGTTCATCGAGATCTGGTTATTAGCACCATGTAAGTAAAATTGTATGGTATTTGGAGATGAGCAGATCTGGGTTTAAACACTGAGCCAACATTTAAGCTGCCTTACTTCTTTAAGATTCCACTCCTTACCTGTAAAAATAATTCACTGGTAAAGATTTGCACGGGCCTGTTATAAAAGGCACCAGGGCTGTGAAGAATCAATCACTCCTTTTAGATGACACAATTGTAGGAAATTTAAAAGAAAAGGATATTGATTCCTGTAAGAAATGAAGGAGAAACTATTTCCTCGATATCCTGAAGAAGTGCTTTTCAGCTGTTTGTCCAGTTCTAGAACTGAGGTTTCTTATTTTGGAGCAATTTTGGGCAGCAGTCTGTGCATCCTTGAGATCACATTCAGGAGCGGTACAGCATAAATAGAGGGGCGCTTCTGAGAAAGAAGCATGGGGCCTGTGATTGGAAGGGTTGGATGACTCCTAAGACAAACACATTGGCTGGCTCTTTTCTTTCTTCCATTATTGTCTTTACCTCTGTACTTGGTGTTTGAACTGAGAGCACGTGCTGGTGTTTATTCCATCTTTGTTGAATAAATGCTGTATGTTTCTCTAAAGTCTTCCTTGTCTTGTCCGCGTTTCAACATCTGAGATAACTGCTAAGGGACATGATATGCTTTTTAAAATCATGTTTCAAAGCCTCTCTTCTATTCCTTATATAATAATAAAACTAACTGAATGTTATAACGACATGACTTAACCATGGACGGGGGATTAGGTGTATGCCTATGTAGGTGAGGAGGGTGCTGGACATCACTTCGAGTTACCGCTGGTTCCTGGCCTTTGACCTGTTGGTAAAATGAGAATTAAAAGATTGTTGTGAGAGTTAAATAACACTGTTTAAAGAAAACATTGTTAAAGCCCCATAAGGAAGACTTTATTCAAGTTGGGGGGGGCCAAGACAGTGAGTGTTGGGGCTCCTGCAATGGAATTTAGCAGTGGAAGAAAGAGATGGGGCTCTGTTTGGAACACTGTGTGGGCAAGTGGGGACTTAGAGCCAAGGATCAGGGTGAGGATTAGTGGATGGAACATCACTGAGAAGAAGCCTCAGGGGTTGGGGGATATACTTAAGCTAAACTGATCTAATAGGATTCTTGCTGGATGAAGCCAGTCCAGGGTGATCAGACATCACCTGGAGGATAGTGGAAGGTGCAGACCCTGGCCAGGTAATGAGGGTCAGGGTTCTGGTTAACCTGACTAAGAAGGATTCTTGCTAAAACTGGATTTCACAAGCAAACACGCAGATGGGCCTAGGAGAAGGTTTAGATTCCTGCTGAAAGTGTGGTCAAGCAAAGAATCTTTGTCAACTTATACAAAGTCTATATTCTGTACATAACTAAATAATTCCTTACTTTCTTCCCTCTCACCTACAATATTTTCTTGGGACTTAAAATATTTCTAGTAAAAATCCTATATAGGATGTCAGATAGGTTCAGCTCACCTCCCAAGACAATGATTAGATGTGGCGGAGTTAAGAAGGATTGCAAAGCTCTGTCAGAGCTCATTGGGAAAAAGTGCTGTAGTCAATTAATAAAATTTGCCCTGGAAGTGCCATGGGGACAGTGGCAGCAGGCAAGCAATGTGTTTTCCGGCGTTGTTGTGTGGAGATGACATGTGGTTATTCAGTCTGAACAAATGTTCCTGGAATGGTTCAGAGGCTGCACATACGCAAGAGCTTAAGGTCTAATCTCAAGCCCAAGGATGCTTGCCTAATCTGGCAATCATGAGATTTTGATTGTGTACATGAGGTTGTATTTCCCTCGTTGTTGTTTAGAGTGGAGATGCTTATAACTAAACTCTTAGAAAACAAACAAACAAGACCACCAAAATATTAAACGTGCCCTAGGTTGCTGTTACCCCTCAGAGGATGAACTCTGTTTTTCAAAATAGACATAGGCTGAGGTTTTGTGCTTCTTCAGTTTTTCAGTCTGAAAAAAAAACTAAATAGATAATGCTTTTGAAACTCAATTGCATCATGATAAGTAAAAGGACTTACCGCTAAACACCACTGTAGCATTAATTTTTAGAAACATGAAAAACACTTTTTCGAAATGGATTTTCATGATTGGGGTCACTTCCCTTTGACCTGAAGGGATATTTGCAATGAATCTCAACTTTCCCTCTCTGTTTGAGTAAAAACTTCTCCCCCTCCTGCAGTCTTCCTTGTAGAGCTGATCCCAAAGGTCTTTTTTGGGCAGTCTACTCCACAGGAGCCCTGCAAGAATTTATGGATTCTTTATGGTCAAAAGCAGATTTCTGTATCTGCGTACCTCAGGCAGAAGCCCATGCATGCTCTCTCTCTCGTTTTCTTTGGTGGGGAGAAGAGGAGTATTTAAATTTTCAGAGCAGTTAGCTACATTAGTCCTTTTCTATGTTTACCCTTAATACTAGTCTGTGGTCGTTGCTGGAGAGTGAGGGTGTGTGAATGTTTCAGTTGCTGCCAGGTGAGACTCAGTCTCATCTCATTCCTTCAGGACCTCAGGGGATCTTTTGCTACATTGCTCAAATCCCCTCTCAGTTCCCCTACATTTGTTAAACTGAGGCCCAGAGATTACACTTAAGCCTAGCAGTGCATGCTGCTCTAATGCTGATCATTAACTGCCTGTCCAGATGGTCCCTGCTCTCACTGACAGATAGGAAGTCTAAATTGTTCATCTCCAGTGTTTCTTGTAGACTGCCCAATATGTTTACTGTGGTCCAATTACAGGAGGGTGACATTAAGCAGATCTGATGCTAACATTCTGGCGCTGGTCCTGATGAGCCAAGTGGCAGATCTGGGGAGGAATGTGGAGGATGCGGCAAATGAGGAAGTTACACCCGAAAGCACCAGCATTCCGAGGGCAGCCGACTATTTTAGACATCTGTCAAAGGCAGGTAGGAATTCAGGCTTCGTGCTCCGTTCCTGCTGGCCTGGAGAAGATTAGCTGTGCAGCAACTGACACCTCAGACTACTTTCCTTTAAGTTGCGGAAACAGCAACAACAACAAGGACAACAAGCCCCACCAGCCTCCCACCTGCCTTAAGGTCATTCTCATCAATGTCAGTCACGCGGAGATCAGTGGGGCTTCTGGAGACACGCATCACAAGAGACTTAGAACTCATTCACTCCCAAGCTGCTTTAAAGTTGCATTCTCCTTTTCAAGTTTTGTGCTAATGTCCACTTGATCTCACGGTTCTTCCAGCCCCGTCTCTCTCCTCACTCAGCATCAGCTCAGTGAATGCCAATCTTTATTTTCTGGCTCTGGGAGCTGTACGTGTGAACGCCAGAACCATCTTTCCTCATTTTCCCTTTTTTTGTTGTTGTTGTTTCCCATAATTGGCGGAGACTACTTGAATGTGCAGAATGACTGATTCTGAATGCATAGCCATCTTTTGAGTGGTGATATTAAATCTCTCTAAAGGGCCGGCTGAGTGTCAGTTATGTGCGTGGCACTTGGCTTCATGATGTCATGGATCTTAGGAACGACAAGTAAATTCCTGCTGTCAACCAGTTTACATGAAAACCACCAGGCCTGTTAATCAAATGCATTGTAGGTTATTCTTCTGAAACCCTGCCATGGGTTGCACAGTTTCGAGAAAGCCATTTATTGCTGGAGAGTCAATTTTTAACCATTATTTATAAAGATGTGCAATTCGAATAATTCTGGTTGCCTTTAAAAAGATGGCTGGAGAGTGTAAGAGGAGAAACAGGAAGGTCTGGTAATAACCTAGTGCAGGGTAGTGGGTGCAGAGCACACAGCCCAGGGCCTGGCTTGCTGGGGGGAAGGGGTAACTGCAGGTCGACGCCATTACTGTGGTCTTCTGTAACATTACTGGTAACTGGTACCTCTCTAGATCTCTTGGGCTTAAAATATACATATTTATTTTTTTGGTTGGAAACAACACTACACAAAATATTTCAGCCTCTCCAGATATATGGAATAACAATGTTTTGCACTTTCTCATTTTTATGAACTTAAATATGTTTTAGGCAATGAAAATAGGTCTTATATATTAGAGTGGAATTATAATTTGAGAGGAAGCAAATCTAGATATGAAAGCAGCAAGGTAATTTTCCTCTAAGGTTTTTAAAGTTCCATTCAACTTCGCTCTTTGATAGCAGTGGTGATGGAAAGAAAGAGTGTTTGGTGTGTGTGCTTCAAGCCCCTGAAATGATCCTTCTTTCTCTGGACTTCAAAGTATAGAAATTGTTCCATCCTACTTTTCTACTTCAAACCACACTGTCTGGTGGTCAGACTTTGAACTCTGGGTGAGAATAGAATTAGCCTCAGGAACTTTGGGGGAGATTTATAAAATAAGCAATGAACATTTCTCTGCTCTCTAAAGACATTTTTGCTACCATTCCAATAACATCCCTGGTGGGCTATAATAAGCATACTTAAAAAAAATTTTTCCTCTTGGATCTCTACTGCCCCACTTTCTGGTTTTGAACAGCTACCCAGGAAACTATTATCTCTAAAACTGTTTCTAGTTTTATGTGGAGAAGGCAGATACGGAGAGGCTCCGTTAGTCTTCTCTAAAGGTAGGATTAGAATTGAAGAATGGAAGAATGAAGAGACATTTTAGGACATTTCACCCAACTTCATCTTTGTAACTAGACTCTGAACATTTAGATGGCATTATTTTCTTTAGTGGTAGGAAATATATACTTACTTCTGATTTTTCTTTCTCTTTTAGCATCTTGGAATTTTGGGATGACTGAGGTGCATTTATGTTTTCCAGTACTCCTTGGTAATCAGTTCACAGATTTTTATAGAATGGTTGGAGAAACTCACCAAAATAGGCGTTTTTGAGAGACACTTGTTATTGAAAGGAATTTTAACCCTAACCCCTTCTGGGAAATAGAGACTTCCTGGAGTTGCCACCTGAGTATCCGTAAGAACATCAAACTCAACAAATTTAAAGATCAGTTTTGGACATCCTTATCCAACCTTCTCTTCTTTTGCCACCATTCCTATTGGGTGGTATATATCTGTGTAATCTTGGAAAAAGCATGCAGAATAGTCTTCATTTGTCCCTCTTCTTACCCTCCATGTTTAATAGATCACCAAGTCCTGCTGATTTTATTTTCTGAGTGTCTCTGTACTTTTTTCAAAACCCTCTACAAATTGCTTAACCTAACTTTTTATATCTAGTTGAAACTATTGAAATAGGTTTGTTACTTCACCAGGCTTCCCTGCTACATCTCACCCTTTCCATGGTACCCAGAACGATACAGACATGCACATTTGATTATGTTACCCAGCAATTTAGAATACTCTGTTACGTACAGTCTTTAGTCCACAAGTGCTGGTATTGGTATAAAATCCCTCAAAGATCTAGACCTTGACTTCTGTTCAATTCATCTTCCTCCATTCATTTTTCATGACTGATGCTCTAACTATAATAAACTATGCAGGATTACCTCTAAAAAGTTAAGTTATTTTATTTTTAATATTCTTTTTTTTAAAAAAGATTTTATTTATTTATTTGACAGAAAGAGATCACAAGTAAGCGGAGAGGCAGGCAGAGAGAAAGAGAGGAAGAGATGAAGGCTCCCTGCTGAGCAGAGAGCCTGATGCTGGGCTCCATCCCAGGACCCTAAGATCATAACCCGAGCCGAAGGCAGAGACTTTAACCCACTGAGCCACCCAGGCACCCATATTTTTAATATTCTTTGCACATGCTATTTCCTCTGCCTGAGAAATATACTTCATACACTGTGCTAAAGGAGAGTATTATTATACTCATTTGATAGATAAGACTGAAGTTTAGTGCGTTTAAGTATCTTTCCTGTTATTATTATCCTAGCAATCATTTTTGTATCTCTAGCCATCATCTAATTCTGAGTCTACTTATAAATATATTTCTATACCTACTTTTCATTTTCTTTTGCTATTTCCATAAGCATTTGTTTTTTTAATGCATTCAACAAATGTTTATTTATTATGCACATAATGTGTGCCAGATACTTGAAGGTAGTAAGTGGTGGTATCCAACATCAGTTATGTGCTGAAGCTGGCTTGTACAATTGTGAGCCTCTCTTCCCTTCTTACTGGTCAGTGACATCATTTGGGAGCTTAAAAATGGCCAGAAATCAGAGTTTTGGAAAGCCGGATGTTGAATATCTGCCAGTACACTCATCCCATCTCTCAGTCCTACCCATCTTAGAGTAGCCTTTGTGGTTGGATCTCTTATTTCATGATCACTTCTTCTTCTTCTTTTCTTTAAAAGATCAATTTATTCATTTCTGAGAGAGAGAGAGAGAGAGGGAGAGCAGGAGGAGGGGCAGAGGCAGAGGGAAAGAGAATCTCAAGTAGACTCCATACTGAGTGTGGAGCCTGATGCAGGGCTCGATCACGATCACTTCTTAAACAAAAATTATAAGACTGTCATCTTTTAAAAATACAGATTCGATATGTCTCTTATTTTTTTTTCCATTGTTAAAGGCTTATTCCTTGTTGGGGTACATGGAATCCATCTTGAACTGACTGCTTCTCCATATTTATTTTCTGTTACCGTTGTGTTTTACACTCTGGCAATACGAAATAGTGTACTGATTCTGAATAAATCCCCTTGTTTCTCATCTCCGGGTTTTTGTATCTACTGCTTCCTGTGCTTAGAATGTCTTCCTTATTTCTCTTTCTGGTAAATTCTCTTCTTCAAAATTTAACAACTAGCTCAGTGTTTGGCACAAAGCAAGTATGCATCACATTTTATGATTTTATTGAATGAACATTTATTTAATATTACTTGTTTTAGTAAGCTTTTCTGGAATCTCTCCCTTTCCCCATTATAGAGAAAGTAAATATTTTCTCATAGTACTCCTTTCATTACCACATGTATATATCCATGGTCAAATATAACATTGCATGTTCAATACATGAATTTATAAATGGAATTCTGTTAAAGTTTTGAAATTGAGTAAATTGCAGAATAACATGTAGTTAACCAAGAATTTGTGTAATGCCTGTTACATACCTGTCTTAGTGAGGATAGCAAAGATTAAGCTATGATAATAAATATATTCTTAAATTAAGTGGATTTACATGCTAAAGTATATTTCCCATTCACACACACGTCAGTGATGTTGGGGTCAGTTTTCTAGGGCATCTCTTGTCTGTACAGATTTCCAGGCTCCATTCTGCTTCTATATTTTCAGAAAATTCCATCTGTGGCTTCCAGGGCTTTCCAGTGGAGGAAAGAAGTGGAGGAAGCATAATATCCCACATATCACTTCTTAAGGTTCATTGACTCTAATTCTGAGGAAGATTTGGAAATATAGGACCAAATGTTGATATTTCTAGAACATTAACAATCTGAGTCACAAAACATTAAAGAACATAGTAAAAGGAAAATGTCATTATCAGGTGGCAGAGTTGGGGGAAGCTTTATGGCAAAAATGGGGTTTAAACTGAACTTAAAACAAGGTTAGGATTTAGATAATGAGAGAAAAGAGATTTCAGTCATTTCTTGGTCTAAAATAAGATTAAACTTTGCTTCATTCAGGATTATTTTCTAGTTTCTATATAACTTTTATATTCATAATTTTACTTCTGTTCTTTGATATTTTTAAAAAATTTAGTGTATAATGAAAATTCATTAGTTTAGTTTAGAATTCTCATTAAAAACTCAGCAGGGGTGTATGGTTACTAATCAAAGACTGTTAGAAGAGTTTAGGCAACATCAGTGCCTGGAAGTTTGGAAAAATGTCATTTTGTGGAAGAACAGTTATGCTAATAAGGAAAAGGACTGGATCTTCTTGTCCAATGGTACATTTTGCTGTATATAATTTTTTACTCTAGAGAAAACTGGTCTGTCTCCTTGTGCAATCTTGACTCTCTACCTCTACTGATTAAGCTAATTAAGTTTTGGTTAGCCCAACTAGACCATTTTCCAAATGGTAACATAGTGTTGCCTCATCTTGTATTGTGCTTTCAAATTTGCAGAGCAATTTCATATTCATCACTTTCTTTGATTCTTATTGTGGATTGGGCAGATATCATTAAATCTCATCTTGCAGATGGAATAAATTGAGGTTAATTGTTTTTGCCAAAGTAACAAGACAGATTACTTGTATTGGAAACAGGCCCGAAATCTATATTTTGGAGTCCAAGCACAGTGTCTTTTTCCACATCATATACCTACCACTTTTGTTATCTTTCGAGGCGGATAAAATCAAACTGTGCCCTAGTTCAAATGAGTATTGAAACTCCACAAGGAAACTGACTGCTCTAAGGTCAAATATTACACTTAAATGAATGAATTTTTGAATGCTGGCCACATTTAAAAAATATAATAAAAGTTAATTGATAGAAATAAAAACAGATTAAAAATCTTAAAAAGTTATTATTTCCTCTTATACTAGAGTTTCTGAAAGCAGTTTATGTAAGTTATACTGTACCTGGACTGTAAATCTCTTGACTACATCTGCTTGTTTGTATATGGCATCATTTATTCATTATTATATATTGATCACTTATAAAATGTTAAGCATTACAGTATACTTCAAACATCCAGTGGGGAACATTATATTGTTTGTACCCTTACAGACAAATTATTAGGAATTGCAGTAATTACCAAGATCGGGTTAATACAAGAGTGGTGAGAGAATGTGGGGGTGAAGGGACCCCACAGAATCCACCAGATGTAGAGAACTTTCCTTCAAAGTGCCCTGAAAGGTGGGCAGGATTTTGGTACACAACAGGGCTGCCGCTGGATTGTAGCATCATGACGAAAATGCTGTGTTGATTCTGCCTGGAACCCAGAGAAATAGGTAAACTGTTAAAAAGTTCCATTCTGATAAGTCTGCAGTTGTATTTGTCATGTAGATATAAGGCGGCTAAGAGAAAGAACTGATTGCTTTTTATAAGGAAAAGAGTCTTAGAGCAGTCGTTCTAAAGTTCTAGTGTGAAATTCTGAAAATTCTGAAATTCCAAATCACATGAAGGCTTTATTATAGCAGATTGCTTGACCCTAACCCCAGAGGTTATTTTTTATTTTTATTTTTTTAAATTCAGTAAGTCTGAGCTTCGTCCTCATAATTTGCATTTCTGACAAGTCCCCAGATGCTGCTGCTGCTGCAGGTCCAAGGACCACGCTCAAGCAGTCATGGAACAAAGGATTAGGATTTGTGTGTTAGTGACTTTCAGCTTTACCTTTGCCATTTGCCCTTAGCAAACATTCTGAAGGCAATTAGTACTTATTACGAAGGTGCTTCACATGGTACTGAATGAATAAGTCAATGAATCTAATGGATTATCCTCCATTGGTTACAGCATTTATGTGGATTTATGATTATTTCAGATTCATGATGAATACATAAGCTACAAACTATAAAAAATGACTTTTCTGAAAAACTGCAACTGGAAGAATTTACTAGATTTGCTGGCTTTGTATCTTGACTATATTTTTAGGGCAACTGATTGAAAAAAAATTCATTTAAAAATAGGGAAGAGCTCACTTGGATATTTATAACTTGACAGGTTACAACTAGCATGACAACCGAATGAGAAATTGTGACTCTTAAAACCCACACAGGCAGTTTCTAAAAACTCAGTGAGCTAATTTATAGGAAATTCTACTAAGAAATCAGTAATTCTGGACAAGAGCTCTTATAGTTGAGAGATCTTCCTAAAAGGGTTAACACATTAAATTACCCCTCTGAAAAAATATTTTATGAGAGGGAAGCCGCATTTCCATGATTATAACTTGCAGAAACTCCTTCCCTTAGGTGTTTCCTGGCAACAACTGGAAGCAGATGGAAGGAGGGAAAATAAAAAGTCTTGGCCTTTACCCAGACTCTGATGCCTTTAGCACCTTCTCCCCAGGTTCACTTGTTTAAAGGGCCTAATTGGGCTGGGAGGTGTAGAAAGAAAGAGCCATCATCCCCCTCGATTCAAAGGTAGAGTTGCACTTCCCAGAGATTAGCTGGTTGTGCCGGGGAGGGAATGTCTGTGATTCTAAAGTTCTAATCTATTTAACTGAGCAAAGCCTTATGGACCAGAACGAGTGCAATTTGGGGGATTGTTTTAAACATGGGAGGGCAAGTCTAGAAAGATATTGAAATCTAGAAAATCCTAAATCAGAACAAGGATAGAGACATCCAAGAAATAAACCAGATAAGGGAGGGAAGAAAAAGTCCCAGGGTCCTTCACCGTTGGTCAGAGAGTACATAAGCATGATCTCATTTAATCCCACCAGCAATGCTGTGAGATCGATGTTGGTATCCCCACTTTACAGAGGACAGTACAGACTCTGTGAGTCAGCTCCTTTACAGAACGGGTAAAGGAGCAAGGCTGGGATGAGACTGCCAATTTGACACCAAAGCCTAGCCTTATTTCACCATACTGACCTAATTTTTTAAGGAAAGGCAGGCATCACAATTGTATAGCTCAAAAAAGGTAATTTCAGAGAGAGAATGTGGATAGCTAAAATACTCAAAGAAATTTGAGCAGTGTTCATGATAGCCAGGATCTATGATTTAAACCAGAAAAAGAATTAAATTATTTCTACTAAGACCCTCAGTTTGCTGGTCTTTTGGAAACATTCCTTCAGTTATTTCCTCTGTTTCAAGCCTATGTTTTGTAGTAATATCCTGGATTTATTTATTACCATAAAGGCCGGAACTTAAGTGATCAATTCCCCATCTGTTCCTGATTTTCTAAAACACAGTAGTAACCAAGTCTTGTTGTCGCCAACAGTGGCCTGCCATACTCGCACTTGGCACCTCTCCTCCCTGAATGTTGTCTTCTAGCATTGCTCTTTTAGGATTTTTCCTGACCTTCCAACAAAATATCATTAGTAGCTCAGGTTCAAAGTCTAGTGCAGAGTGACAAGACCATCTAAAATGGCCTTTCTTTTCTTTTTTTAAGGGAGAAATGATGAACAATATACTAAAAGTGCAGTATGGGCCTTTCTTAGTTAACTGCTTCCTTCTCTTACCCTTTTCTGCCTTAGACTCTATTTAAATTCAATTTTTTTTGGACCCACATTCCATACTGACTTGCATCCAGATGCCACTGTGCCTTACGGAATAAAAATCTTTGACATTTTTCTAAGGGATCATCTCACTTAAACAGTTAACCTTCTAATTCTGGAGGACTCTTATTACTCCCGTTTCCATATCCCTAGTTTTAAAAAAAACATTCTTAAAAGAATGTCACCATAATATAGAGCATGCAGCTTTGTGCATAAGCATGTAAATCATTTTTGTAAATAGCCATTTACTAAAGATGAGCAGCAATTTGTGCTGGGTGGGAGGTAAAGAATGAGATTTCATCATTTAGTGGTGAGATACACATACTTCTCAATTATCTGTGCTAATGGGGACAATGATAACAAGGGTAATGGAGTCCATAAGAAATCCATGGTGGAATTAAAATCCGTCCTTTTTGTTGCTTCTTAGAAGTGATGGGGAAAACATTTTGCTAGAGTGAAATTTTAGATTGTTTATAGATTTCAGTTACTATGCTATTCCGGTTCCCATTTTTTTCTCAACAACTAAAAGTTGGATACATACACAGATAAGGGCCTTGTTGCATTTTGAAAATAAAGGTACTTTAATCAGACTCTCTATGAATATATAATACCCAAACAATGGCCTGTTTTATCCCCCCTCTCTTGGCATTTGGTGAACCAAGCAAATCAAACACTTTTACTAAAATTAGCAGGGCATTTACTAGAGAAAATTCTGTGATGTTATCAGAAACGAAGTGGATTGAATTTGTTACTACTTCCCTTAAACTCCTATCAACAATTACAGCTGCAGGTGGTAGGTATTCACCAGTAGTTGGCTGTTTTCCTCTTTATGCCAAGAATTTCAAATGGAAGACTTAACATCCTCCAGATAAAACCACTCCATGCTGCTAATTTTTGCTTTTCAAATACAAAAGTATTAGTTTATGGGATAGCAAAAGTGTTTTAAAATATTCCTATGAAAATGGTATGGAAATGAACAATTTAAAATAAGAACAATAAAATGAAAACCAGGACACAAATGAGCCTTCTCCCCTAATATTATATCTGCCTTCTGTTCCATTCATATGTGATTAAAACTTTACATGCATTTATTTTTAGCGAGAAGACCTTCCCCTTCTGAGTCCAGAGGTTCAAAGAGTTGCACTCATATAACCTGGGCAGAAGGTAGCCTCAAACAACTTTAAATTCGAGAGGCCTTAATACATCTCTTGAAAAACCCCATGTGTTCAAAAGGCTCTTGTGTGAGTTCCAGTCTGTTCCCTTTGGCAGCAGATCCGTAATTAGGAGCTTACCCCACACATGAGCTAACACCTTTCTGGAGAACTGTCTTTTGCTAATTCCTGCGAGATTTCTAATTTGCTACATATTTTTGCCAACCACATCAGTAAATTTCCTTCCTCTTCCAGAACAGAAAGATGTAGAAAAGCAATACAGCCTCCTATCTCTTTTGAGCAGACCAACCCTCTAAGTATTCTAAAAATGTTTTTCAGCAGAGTTTCTTGAGTGGCAGAGATATTGTATTAGCCTCATTTTGTTCTTTGCTATTTTTCTTTTAGATTTCTCTCACTCCCCCCCACCCCATGAATGACTTAATTAACACTGAATCAGGATTCTTTCCTGGAACTAGAACTCCTAAAAGTATTAAATATTCACCAAGATTTGTAACTTTGTGTTCAAAGGAACTTTTCTTTAAACTTCATTCTATAAACATGTTCCAATTGCCTCCTGGTGTAGGTCGGGCTTACACAGACTCTACCACACAGGGACAAGGGGTCCAGTATGGTAGCCAGTAGTCTCATGTAGCTACTGAGCACTTGAAATGTGGCGAGCCTGAATTGAGATGTGCTGCAAATGTCAGTACATACTGGATTCTAGAGGTTTGGAACCTTCCAAAATCTCACTAACAATTTTTATATGATTACCTGTTGAGATGGTATTATATATCTTTTAAAGATTTTTTCTATCTATTTATCTATTTGAGAGCGAAAGAAAGCAAACAAGAGAGAGCACAAGTGTGCATGTGCAAGCAAGGGGAGGGGCAGAGGGGAAAGGAGAGGGAGAATCCCAAAAGACTCTATGCTGAGCGTGGAGCCCAACATGGGGCTCTATCGCATGATCCTGAGATTATGACCTGAGCTGAAGTAAAAAATAGTACACTTAACTGACTGAGCCACCCAAGTGCCCCGAGATGGTAATATTTTTAGAATATTGGGTTAAATAAAATATATTATTAAAATTAATTTCACCTATTGCTTTTTAGTTTTTTAAAATACGGCTGTTAGAGTATGTAAAATTACATGTGCAGCTTGGATTTGTGGCTTGTGTTATATTTCTACTGCTCAGCATTGATACAGACAGCAGCCCCAACACTGTGAGAGCGAAGGTCAGTGGAGCTATTACTCCTGCATGGACAAAGAAATAAAAGTTATCTGGGGCTGGCAGGGCGCAGGGGTCATCTTCAGATGTGTCTCAGAGGACAAGGAAGAATCAGTCAGGTAAGAAAATGGGACACGTATGTTCCAAGAAGGGAAGCAATGAGCAAAAGTCAGGGTTTAAGGTGGCTGGAACTTAGGGCATGTGTTGAAAGATGATGACTCTAAAAGGATAATTTTAGAACAATCTATTAATCCAAAACATGTTTCCCATAATTAGTATGTTCGTATTACAGAATTTTTTTTCTGTTGTAGAAAAAGAACTAATGATATCAAAGAGGAATCTCACCTTTACTTACCCAGTTTTGAGAATTTTGGGGAGAAAAACCCAGAAATAAGGGGAGCTCAGGCTCACAGAGCCCTACTTTCCTTCACTTATCATATGCTAAATATGCTTTCAAGACCATGATAGAAGCAAAGACTCTTGGGAGTTGGAGAAGCCCAATGGCATGCTTCCTCAACATGGGAAGAAGCCTCCTTCCCTGCATAGTTCTCTAGCATCTCAAGTAGGCAATAGGTTGGTGTTCTGGAAGGGGAACAGTGAGACGTTAACTGAAACACATGGAAGAGAAACTATTTAGTGGGACTAAAATTAGGAAGTAAATTTACGGAGCATAAAGAGCATATATATCTTACTTAAGTGGGTTTTGATTTCCTCAGTATTGTGTTAAATCAGACAAAATTTCTTTTAATATTTACCTTTGTACAATATAGGGTGGGGGAGGAGGAAGTGGAATGGAAAGGAGGAAGGTTATTTCTCTGTCTTCTACATATGTGTATGTTCTTAGTTTCTATCCCCCCAAAATTTGAAGTAACAAAGGAAAATGTTACTGGGAAATAGTGGAACTAGGATGTGAAGAGGATTCTAGTGGGTACATCCTGGGTGACTTTCCATTTCTCAGCAGTTTGAATGGCTTTTCCCAGGATCATGCACCCAGTGGCAGATGTGCTGTTATTTGGAATATCTGTGAGGAATGTTCAATTGGGCAGCTCTTCCTTTGATTCAGCAATTCCTCTTTACTTTAGTTAATTCAAATTGGCTTATGGTTAGTTGTAACTGAAAAAGTCCTGACTAGTCCTTGGAGTACCTAATAATCAAAACAAATACATTTTTAAGTATTTTAGAAGGATAGACTTAGATCCTGCAATTGACAGATGAATGGTAGTCAACAATACTATAGATAGTGCTATTATATAAGAAATGTTAATCATGCATTAACCCCAAACTTCACCCTGCAAACATATTAGTAACCTAGATGAAGTTACTAAATAAATATGAACACCATAAAGCAATTTAGTTATGTTACCCAAACTTTAGACGCAAGATGCCAATGAAATTGGATAACAAGGATCAATGAGATTTTATTTAACTCCATTCTCTTCTCTGATGTCTTTATTATATAAAGCAGATTCTCAGCTTCTGAGGTTTTGGCTTCTTTCCTTCTTCTTTGTCCCTCTATATGCAGAAGGCAGGGGTAGAGGTTGAGGAGTCGTTTATGGATGTCTCTGGTTAAAAAGGTTTTGAAGAGAAATCTCAGATGTGGTTCAATTTAGATAATCACTTGCACACTACCTCTGGAAACTTCTCCCTAGTTTTAATATGTCAGAATTCTAAGCTTGGGCAGTGCAAAGGATGTAAGTATTTTAAAACAGTTTTGTTTTTTATGTAATTTTTGGCTCAAGGATCTGCAGCAGCTTTCTCTTTTTTATTTAGTGCTACCCTTCATTTAGTCATTAAAAAAACTATGCTACAGACTGTGGTATATTTCATTTTCATTTGTCTCCATATATTTTTTGTTTTCTTCTTTAATTTCTTCATTTGGCTCAATATTCACAAATCAGTCAACGTGATATACCACATTAACAGAATGAATGATAAAAATCACATGAACATCTTGAGATGTAGAAAAAGCATTTGACAAAATTCAGTATCTGTTTATGATAAAAATTCTTAACAAAGTGGGTATAAAGGGAACATACCGCAACATAAAAAAGGCTGTATATGAAAAATTGACAGCTAACATCACACTCAATGGTGAAAAACTGAGAGCTTTTCTTCTGAGATCAGGAAAAAGACAAGGATATCCACACTTGCTGCTTTTATTCAACATAGTCCTGGAATCCTAGCCACAGCAATCAGACATGAAAAAGAAAAGCATCCATATTGGTAAGAAAGAGGTAAAACTGTTATTATTTGCAGATGACATGATACTATATGTAGAAAACTCTAAAGACTCCACCAAAAAACCATTAGAGGTAATAAATGAATTTGGTAAATTGCAGGATACAAAATTAATACAGAACTCTATTGTATTTTTTAAAAGATTTTATTTAGCAGAGAGAGAGAGAGAGAGATCATAAGTAGGTAGAGAGGCAGGCAGAGAGAGAGGGGAAAGCAGGCTCCCTGCTGAGCAGAGAGCCCGATGCGGGGCTCAATCTCAGGACCCTGTGTTCTTGACCTGAGTCAAAGGCAGAGGCCCAACCCTCTGAGCCACCCAGGTGCCCCCTCAATTGTATTTCTATACACTAATTAAAAAAAATAGCAGAAAGAAGAAATTAAGAAAACAAGTTCACTGACAGTTGCATCAGAAAGGATAAGCTACCTAGGAATTAATTTTAACCAAGGTGGTGAAAGATCCATCTTCTGAAAAACCACTGATGAAAGAAATGGAATAAAACACTAACAAATAGAAAAAATATTCTATATGTGTGGCTTGAAAGATTAATGTTGCTGAAGTGTCCATTCTATCCAAAGCAGTCTACAGATTCAGTACAATCCCTGTCAAAATCCCAACAGCATTTTCACAGAATCAGAACAAGTAATACTAGAATTAGCATAGAACCACAAAATACCCGGATGACTAAAGCAGTGTTGAGAAAGAACAAAGTTGGAGGTATCACAATTCCGTGTTTCAAAATATACTACAAAGCTGTAGTAATCAAAACAGTTTGGTACTGGCACAAAAATAGACACATATATCAATGGAACAGAATAGAGAGTCCAGAATAAAACCTACACTTATGCACTAATATAATTTATCTTTGACAAAGGAGACAAGGATATACCCTGGGGAAAAAGAGTTTCTTCAATAAATGGTGCTGGGAACACTGAACCACGACATGCAAACGAGTGAAACGGGACCACTTTCTTACATCACACACAAAAATAAACCCTAAATGGATTAAAGATCTAAATGTGAGACCTGAAACCATAAGACTCATAGAACAGAACTAGAAGAGAACATAGGCGATTTATTTTTTGACATCAATCTAACTTTTTTCTAAATATATTTCCTATGAAGAGAACATAGGCAATAATTTTTTTTGACATCAGCCATGACATTTTTCTAAATATGTTTCTTAAAACAAGGAAACAAAAGCAAAATAAACTCTGGGACTACACCAAAATAAAAAGATTTTGCATAGCAAAGGAAACATCAACAAGGTGAAAAGGCAACCTGCTGAATGGGATATTTGACAATGGTATGTCTGGTAAGGAGTTAATGTCCAAAATATATAAAGAACTTACAGAGCCCAACCTTAAAAAACCTGAAATAATCTGATTAAAAATGGACAGAGGACCCAAACAGATATTTTTCCAGAGAAGATGAAAACAGGCACATGAAAAGATACTCAGTACCACTTTATCACTAGGAAAATGCAAATCAAAATCACAATGAGATATTACCTTACATCTGTCAATATGATTAGAATCAAAAAGACAAGAAATAACCAGTGTTGGCAAGGATGTGGAGAAAAAGGAACCCTTTTGCACTATTGGTGGTAATGTAAATTGGTGCAGTGCAGTCACTGTGGAAAATAGTACGGAACGCCTCAAAAAACTAAAAATAGAAATAATATGTGATCCAGTAATTTTAAGTACTAGGTGTTTACCCAAAGAAAATGAAATACTGATTTGAAGATAATATACAGCTCCATGTTTATTGCAGCATTATTTACAATAGGTATGATAATTACAACACAAATTTATAAATTTACAATAATTATTTACAATGTATGGAAACAGCTCCTGTCCCTTGATTGATGGAAGGATAAAGAAGGTACATTATATATACAATGAAGTATCACTCACCCACAAAAAAGGATGAGATCTTGCCATTTGCAACAACTTGGGTGGACCTAGAGGGTATTATGCCAAGTGAAATAAATTAGAAAAAGACAAATGCCATACGACTTTCCTTACATATGGAATCTAAAAAAACCCAAATGAATTAATAAACAAAAAGCAGAATCATACCCCTAAATACAGAGAACAAACTGACAGTAGCCAGAGAGGAGAGCAGGTAGAGGAGGTGCAGAGTTGGTGAAGGGGTAGAGGATACAATAGGCATCCAGTTTTGGAATGAGTAAGTCAGTCATGGGAATAAAAGATACAATAACTGATGGTATTGTGATAGCGTTGTATGGTGACAGATGGTAGCATCACCACATGATAGCGTGTGGTGAGCATAGCATGACACATAAACTTGTTGACTCACTATGTTACACACCTGAAACTACTGTAACATTGTATGTAGACTATACTTCAATTTGAAAAAAAAAACAAACAAACTATGCTACAGATATTGGCATGTCTACCGAGGGACATATGGGGATAGATGTTGGATACAGCTGAACAGTCTGTTGTTTGAACTGTCAAATCCTCTCAGTCCTTCCTTCGTATGTCCTGTCTTCCATGCTCCTCCACGCTGTGTTATTCTGCTGGGATAACCAAGTGCTTATTTTTCCACCTTTCTTTTCAATTGGTACTATCAATTCATTAGTTCTTTATTTTCAATTAGGATAATTTTATACCTTTTAATTTTTAGATAGCTAGGGCATTTATGAAGATAAGCTTGGTTTTAGAAAACTTTGTCCCTTGTTGCCAAATAGCTATTATGGTACGTTGGGCCCCTAAATTACGAACTATTGCCTGCTGAAAAGTTGTAGATTTTTAAAAATGATTTTATTTATTAATTTGAGAGAGACAGAGAGCACAAATGGGGTGGGGGAGGCAGAAGGAGAGGGAGAAGCAGACTCCCCACTGAGTTGGGAGCCTGACATGGGGCTCGATCCCAGGATCTGGAGATCATGATTTGAGCCAAAGGCAGACACTCAACCATCTGAGCTACTCAGGCACCCCAGAATTCTAAATTTTATAATTGTGCTTTTCGAAGTGTCCATGTGACACTGATTCAAGTGTTTGAAAATATTGTTGGAAAATTAATGGCCATAAGAATCTCTTAGGATCACAATGTTCCATCATCTTTAGGGATTTAACTGAATAACCGAACATATAGCGCATTCTGAAGAACTGCACATTTTTAATAGTGTTGGTCTCTGGAACCATGTTTCCAAGTCAATAAAATATCTTAGTGTTCACAGCTAGTGTTTCACTGCAGTTTTCTGTCAAAATATTTAGAAATAACAAAATTCATTTTTATCATAGCTTAATTTAGAAACATTGGCTCTTTACCCCTTCTCATCTCTACTCTTTTGAAAGATAAAGGATTGTCTTAAAACTACTGGCTACACTCATGGCAAGATAGTATAGTTAATTTAACACCTATCATTAAAAGTTTGCCAAATAACAAAGGCAAATGAGATTTTCAAGAAATTGAGTAAACAAAGTTTTGATCTTCAATTATCTTCAAAAGCTTTGATGTAAACCTCAATTGACTAAGAAGGAAAATGAATAGACAAGTTCTGATCACATGTCAATTATACCATCAATATACTAAATATTTTGGAAGTGGTACATGGCACAAAAATGAAGAAATTTAGTGTGCTCTTGAGTTGAAATTGATATGAAGAGTTTTATGTTTGTGTTAGGAAATGGAACTAATCTACCTTCTACTCCAACTAAAATAGGAGATACAGAAAGGGTAAATATGACTCGTAGTCCACTGGCTAAAAAAGAAATAGCCAATTCATGGAAAATTTAAGTCAAACTGATTATTTACCATGGGTATGTAATACCAAGTGGTGGACTGGTTACTATAATTTCTACTCTTTAACACATTGTGGGAATAGGATGAAGACATAATCAGCCATTTAGATTTTAAATTAACACAGGCAGGGGCTTCTGGGTGGTTCAGTCAGTGAAGCATCTGACTTTGGCTCAGGTCATGATCTCAGGGTCCTGGGATCGAGCCCCATGTCTGGCTCCCCACTGAGTAGGGAGTCTTCTTGTCTCTCTCCCTTTGCACCTTCCCCTGCTCCTGTTTTGTCTCTATCTCAGATAAATAAATAAAATCTTTAAAATAATAAATCAACAGAGGCATATTATCTTAACTCTGCAAGAATAGAAAAATTGTGTTACTACAAAAAGCCCAAGATACTGAGAGGACTGTTCAACTTAGAATGTTGTTCCCATTTATTTTCTAAAACTCTGAAGACAATGCATGGGGAACTTCCTAATAAAATCTCCAAAAAGACTTTATTGCTATATTTAATGGCACTGATATTCATTCATTCAGCCAATAAACTTAAATACAGTGCATGGTATGCACATACTGCATTAGACAGTTGGGAGTGGTGTAAAAATGAAAAAGGTGTGGTGCCTGCTGTCAAGGAGTTTACAGCGTAATAGAACTGTAGAACCCAGTCCAGTATTTGGGATTCAGTAAGTACTCGTCCAACAAAATTTGTGCAGTAAAAAAGAGAGCTGCCCAAAATATTGTGAGCAAACTGCATGGAAGATTTGGGTAAGGGTTTCAAGAGTTGATCTTAAGGATAAGTGTAAGTGTGCCAAGATTTTAAGGAAATAAGGTGCTTGAGAATCAAGAACAGGCTTGCCATGATACAAACTTATACAATGTGCATTTGGAGAAGGAATAGAGCTGAATTTATGATGTTGAACTTAGAATGTGAGTGGGAACAATCATAGATGAAGCTGGTAAATTTGGTAAATCTAGATTGTGTGGGTCCTGTTTGGCTCTATTTAAAGGAGCTTAGGAACTATTCTTTGGAATGTGAAAATCCAGAGTGGGCTTTAAAAATGAGAATCATAAAAGCAGATTTGTGAACTTCAGAAGCATTATGGTTATGGACTAGAAGGGGAAGACTGATATTAGGAAGAAAGAGAATTTTTCAGGAGATGAGGAAGAATATACTAAAGCAGTGACATGGTAAAGTTGGGGAGAAATGGACGGTTTCGAGTGGCGTGACTTGGTGACTGATTATATATGGGGTGTGGGAGAAGGGACTTGAATACACCCCTATAATTTTCTAGGCAGGCATTCTTGAACGTAATTACATAAAATAAATTGGATCAAATGGAAACTATTTTATAATTCAACCTCATGTTTGCTGTTATTAAAATATGAATTTGACAGGCACTTTCAGCTAAATGGTGAGTCATAAGTCATCAAGCAAGAACCTTAGGACCTTGGTGAATTTCTCACCATTCTTTAGCAACTGCCAGAATTCCAGGCTCACATCAAAAGCTTTTTAAGGTTAAAGAAGAAGCAGTGCTTTGTATGCTGTAAACATTACATAAGTGCAGGAGTACCTCACACAGTAATTGTATTGAAATCATGTTTTTTCTCCTGTGTAGGGTAGTTAGCCTCTCCCTCCATAATTTAGCACATAGTAGGGATTCAAATATATTTGTTGGATTTGTGCATATTGATTATATCTTTGACATTCAGTAGCAGAAGCTCTTTTAAATGACTCTTACTAACTAATTTACTGGTTAAATAACACTCAGTTCCTTCTTAAATCATGCTGACTTTTGCCCAACGCACTCTTGAGTGCCTTGGCCAAGACTACTCTCTAGTCTACTTGCTCACATGGAACCCACATGGAAAAACTAGTCAGGGTTGGTCCTAAACCTGATAATGTCATTTGAACTGGTTGGAATGGGCTTGAAAATTAATTACACTGTATTAATAAACTATAAAATGTAAGGGAGATGATCTTTGAAAATCATGTCAAATGTTTTTGAAAGACTCAGTGGATCTGAGTTGCTAAAAATTGCTATCCAATTAGATGTGACTAAAACATATGTAAAATAAGTAGTAAAATCTAGAAGAATTTACTTCAAAATCTGTACTTTGTTTTTTATGTTTTTGGTCTGCTTTAAAGAAAACTAAACCAGAAATCATAGATGATGCATTACAGATGAATTTGTTGATAAAAGACAACAGGGAAATCCAATCAGTAGTCTTATACACACTAAAAATTGTCTTGGTCTTACATCAAAATAATAGCAAAGAAATGTAATTTAAGATTATTAAATAAAATGTTTGTTAAAATATGCATTATTTACAAAATTTCTGATTTAGCTATTTTTGAACAGTCTATCAGCTGTTCATTTCAATGTCTTGGATAAGAGATCCATTGAGAGCAACACATATTAAGGAAGTGTACATTAGCAATTAAACAAAGATGTGGACATTTGTTATTAATTCTTTAAGAAATTAAGTTATTAACTGTTCAAGCACACCACTGGGTTCTAGCCTTTACCATCCTGACCCTGAGAAGAGACACTAACTTCCTCATTAGATTGTTTAATTGCATGTCTACAGCTCTGTTCAAACAATAAACCATTCCTATTAGAGAAAGGAAACATTAGAGAACCATTTTGAGTATAGTCGGAATCATATCAAACAGCAGAAACTTGGAAATATAGTTATCATCTAGGTTCACATCATTGTTTAGTAATGTTATGCCTTGGTGAACAGCTACATTCCATTGAATACTAGAATATTTCTCATTTTGTTTTGAGACGTGGTCAGAACCAGAAATAAGTATTTTTGTGGGACTGATTCGACCTGTAAGTGGGAGGTTGCTTGCCAGGAAATGACTCCTTGGATGTGTAGGAATCCTCTCTGAGTATGAGCTTGTGGAAAATTCCTTTCACAGGTGTGGCAGATAGACCTTGGAAATGCCCTGTATAATCCCTTCCCTTTGAGTTTGTGCAGGACCTGTGACTTGCTTCTAACCAACAGAATATGGCAAAAGTGAGAAGTTACTCACGTTACTGGGTTTATCTATCTGTCTTCTGTCTCTATCTACTCATCTATCTACCCACATACACTTGGTTGTGTCTTGTTGCATGCACTAGAGAGACTTTACTGATGACCTTGAAGAAACAAGCTGCTATCATAGGAACTGCCTGTGGAGAGGTTCTGCTATAGATTGAATGTTCCTCTTCAAACCCATAGGTTGAAATCCTAACCTCCAGGATCATGGTATTCAGAGGTAGAACCTTTAGCAGGAGTTGATTAGATAGGATTAGTGCCGTTATAAAAGAGACCCCAGGAAGATCCCATTGTCTCTTCTGTTAGGTGAGGGCATGGGAAAAAGATGGTGGCCACTTATGAACCAAGAAGCTGGCTCTCACCAGACACTGAATCTACTAGCACCTTGATCTTGGATTTTCCAACCTCCAGAACTGTGAGTAATATGTTTCTATTGTTTATAAGCCACCCAGTCTGATATTTTGTTATAGGAGGCCGAACAGACGGAGACAGGGTCACATAGTGGTAAAACATGATCTCTAAAAGCTGAAGGATACAAATTGTGTTATTTTGAAGTTTCCTAGGTTCTGTCCTTCTAAAATATTTTTTTTAATGTGTTATCCAGACTTTCTCTGTATTTATTTATAGAAAGATATTTCTGAGTGTCTTCTGTTTCTTAGTTGTCTGGTAGGTTTTTCACCTTCAATTCTTACTACTGATACACACACACACATTCTTTAAGGAATAAAAAAAGGAATCAAATTTTTAGGCAAATAAAAATGTTTGTTCTCACTGGATTTGTTATATTGAGAGAGAAAGCTTTGTAGATATTTTAGAGAAACAGATGACATCACTATCATGGATGAACCATGTTCTCTTGATTCCTTTAGAAATATAAAATATAAGTAGTACCTTTTGCTTACAATACCCTCTCCTCTGATTATCTTTTACTCCTTCAATTTTTTCCCCCTCATTCCCAGTCTACCATAGAGTTGGCAGTTCCATCCTATACACGTTATATGAAAGATATTTTCTTAGGAAATACAGTTTACAAAGTGAAAGTTCTCCTTGATTGCTCATGCCAACATATGTGTTTTCCATCTCTTCAGAAAGTTTCAGAATCTTTGGTGATGAAGGAAAGCAGAGGAAGACCACTTTTATTTAAGAACTCTGTTCAGTTTTGAGTTTCTACAGAGTTACCACTGATCTTGGGAAAATCTTCAGATGAAATAAATAGATACTATCTTGCCCTTAATGCCCGTAATGCTTCCCAGATGTACAATCTGAGTTTGTAGCATTATTTTTTTACTTTCACTTTTGCTCTGGAAAAATAACCCAATACTGGTTATTAATTTGATTCTGAATGAATCATACTATTAGGAATGTGAATTTGCCCACATGGCCTTCTTTAATGTTAACGAGAGTGTAAAAGATTGACTCTGTGTCTTGAGCTGAAAGGTTTTCACTTTCCAGCTGCCTTGGAAAGAGTCAAGGAGAGCCCTATGTCATTGTCATGCCAACCAAAAGTAAAATGTTTTTACTTAATGATGAGAAAGAATTTCCAGTTCTACCCACCTGGAGGGGAGTGAGAAATGGCTGATTCACTTTCAATCATCAAGTTCTTTGTCAGTAATACAAACAGATCATTTAAACAACCACAGAAACAGAAAACTAGGATAACGTTTTGATTTCTGTGTTGAGAACCCATGAAAAATGATCCCTTGGACCAAACAAAAGCAGTGAACGAGGAGATTTAAAACAAGGTATGGTGGGAGATTCTTCTGTCTGTGTGAATAAAGAGCAAGTGTCATAGAAGACATACATTAATCAAGCAATTAACCTTTAAATAGTGTTATTTCTTTTGGAAGGCAATTTTGCCACCCCAAGAATTATGGAGAGATTAAAAAAACAAGTTAACTCTTTAATGGTTGAAGGAGTTCTTGTCATCTAAATGGCTGACAGATTGCTGTGTAACTAAAGCCAAGGAACTGATACGCAGGAACAGGCTGTCAGTCAAGCAGGTGTCATCTTTGCAAAAGTCCGGAGCATGTCTTTTTTAGTATTGGAGAACATTGTCATGTTGGCAGATTCAGGGACAGAGTCTGAAATAAAAAATATTCATGCAAGTAGAAGTATCTCATTTCCCAGATCTGCTTAATGCTTCTCCTCCCGAGGCTGAAGGCCTTCTAGGTCATTTCTGGTCATTAGACTCAATTAAAAATTAGAAACATAAAATTGATCTTCACCCACCTCCAAACGCATCCACATTAGGTGGTACATGGATGTTAAACTTGTTAATAATTCAAGACTTGCATAGACATATTTCCTTGAAACTTAACAGTTTGGAGAAAAAGAACATATCCAGGTTACCCCAGAGGAGAAAACAAATTACCTTTTGCCTTTCTGACATCTTATTCTCCTTCAGTGCACCTGGCCAATCTCCACCTGGCAGGGCTCTCAATCAACCAGATGGAAAGGGAGTTTAGGTGGCCCCTCTAAAAACTGATGAGGTTCAGCCTCACCACTGTCTAATAGAATGTGCTCTACAGTGGAACAGTCTACATTGTACGCATCTGTCTTTCAGGGACCAATAGGTTGCATATATTCTTGCTTTGCACCATAAAGCAAAGAAATATTTTCCTGACTGTTTCCACATTTACTTACCCATGATATTATCAGTAGATTGCTTTTATCATTATGTCTAGTTTCATGAATAATACTTTAGTGTTGTAGCTTGCTTAATACTGTAGTTAAGTAAGATTTTTTATCTTCTAATATATGTGGACCAGAAATAACACTTCTTTTAATGATGTGAGTGTTTACTTCCAAGATGTTCAGTGTTTTAAAATCTAGATAATGTGGGAGAGCGTTATGACAGATGCCGCTATGCATGTGCACAAAATGGTAAAGTAAATCAGTTAGCTCATTCTTCTGCATAAAATCCTTGCAATTGATTATTAAAACTTGTTTAGAACTGTGGATTCAAATTCATCAAGAGGGGAAATAGAATATTTGAAACTGTGGAAATATCTTGATATCTATTCCTGCCCACTGACCAGAGAGCTGAATAATGCAAAGTTTGAAGCGATTCAGTTCCTAAACAGAAGTCTCTTGAGAATATCGATAGGAGTTTTCATTTACATCACAGTCCTTGTGCATGTTAAGAAGGAAGGATCACAAAGTTAAGAGTCTATTTCTATCTGAATAATTTCAATACATTACCAGAGCTAATTTTCCGTAATGTCCCTAAGACGGTAAGCAGAAACTTTATACTCCCTAGTCTCTTATGATCAAAAACTTCCAAATCAGACTTGCAAATCGCCTTCTCATCACATCACTGGAGCTGCCAGATAAGAAAGTCTTGTAAGAAAGGGAACAACCAGAGTGCATTCATTAGTGTCATTGTACTCTAATTGAAGAAGTGACTTCTTTTGTATCCTAAGATGGAAAATCAGTAAGCTTGTGACTGGGCTCCCCATATGTAACTCCTGCCTGAATGGTAGAACAGTAATTACACATTCAAGAATACCTATGATGACAGAAAATACTATAAAATATGGACTCTACTCTTTGAAGTTTACTTTAAGATGGTGATTGCACTTGAGATACCATTTATTGCCTGTCACTTTAAAAATTATTGCAAAGAGCCTCCCAAAAGGACATTTTTAAAAATCATTCAGCTTACTCTTTTGCAAGTAGCATCCTTCCTTGTGAAGACATGTTAAGTCATTCATATGTTTCTTTGTGGAATTTAAATACACATGCCGAACCCACACAGATCCTCTGTAGAAGGAGCTCATCTGGGACCATGCAGACAGTGGTAGTAAGTTATACTCCCTCATGTCTGCAGACAGAAGGATGTGCTGATTCTGGAGCCTCATCAAGATTAAAATAAGCAATAATTACCTCAAGCCAGGGGTGCGTTTTGTGGGGGATGAAGGCAATTCCCAAAGGTGTGCATCTATCAGATACGTAAACTGTTTCATTACGTAGCTGAAAATGTGAAAGTTACATCATTCTATTATTTTATGTTTTTATGTTTTTGAGCTTCAACTTTGTTATCTGGGAAGTGGGATTAATAGTTTCTACTTGGTCTTAGTGTCTTAAGGATAGACTGGGATGACAGATCTAAAAACATTTTGTAAACTTCTTAAAGTGCAGTAGAAGTGGAAGTTACTTTTATAAGGCTTTCTCTTCCATCTCTCCTGCTGCTTAGGAATGGAGTAGGCTATCTTGCTGGCTACTAAGCTCCCCATACACAGGGAAATTAAAGCAGAAATGGCCAGACACACTATCTCGAGACAGATACAGTGGAAAGGGTGGTCGGCAAGACCACCTTTTTGGTATCTACCAGCCATAAACCTCTGTGGCCTAGAGGTTGTGGTATCTACCAGCCATAAACCTCTGTGGCCCTTTGATTTCATTACAATTGCATTTAATTGTAGAATGTTTTTGGAGGGAGCAACGAATTTGCCGATTATGTATATCAAGGAGTATATATCAAAACAGTATTCTAAAAATTACACAGATGTGGTAAAGATATTTGATTTGTGTCCTATTAAGAGATGAATTGTGTCAGGTAACTCCTTGATGGTCACATTTGGCCAATACATCTGCGTCTTTTGGAAATTGTTACCTATTCAGGGAGACCTGAGAACCTTAAATCAGTCCGCCATCTCAAAGGCAAATTGAAAAGTCTATTACCTCATTTTATCATGTTATTTTCTTCAGAAAGCATGGATTCATTAAATACAAATGAATATTCAGTGCTTAAGTTAGAATAGATGCTGAAAGCACTCACCCTAATTTTTGCCTTGAATTTGATAACGTATTTTCCATGGCTTGAACATGTTTGGGTTTATTCAGCGTAAGGCCCCTTTGCCCTATTTTTCTCCCATAGTTGGCAATATCCATCCGATAATGACCTGCCAGCCCAACCTGACTTACTATGCAGAATAATCAAAGTAGTTGAATACCAGCCTCTAGGAGAATCATATTTCCTGCTCCTCAGTTTAATGTATGTGTGTCATAGGAACTCCCTGCAAAATTGTGCCTGGGGGCTTTAGGATCCAAGTCAAAGCGATTCATAAAATGGATGCGTTATAAATCTAGCTGTGGAAGATTGATGTTAAGGCTCCTTAAATGCTTGCTAAGTCCATTCACGAGCCGGGATGGTACAGTTATCTCCTTTTTAGTAGCCTGCCGTTTTATTGCTCTTTAAAGAAATCATTAAAGATATTTGAAGTTGTCAGATTCAGAGAGCTCAAGTTTTGGAGGAATTCCAGGAAGGAAATGCCTCATACAGAAATGCTCTCAAGACGATTTAGATGTAGCAGAAGTCTATCTAGTACAATAGACTAATTCGGGGTTTTAAAAATCACAAATACAAACCCATTAGTTTAACTCTTCCATTTGTTTATTTATCCATGTATATATTTACTGTGCCTTATGTGAGTCAAGTACTATTCTGGATGCTTTGTTCTTAAGAAGGAATAAGGCATACCTAGTTTCTGCTTTCATGAAGCTTACGGCACAATCAATTTATATCCTGCAGAAAAAGATGGTGATGATATATGTGATCTCACGTCACCGTCAGCACATTAGCATGTTGAAGTGTGATGCATATTGGCACTGTTAAAATGCATCTCCAGAGATGAGGGCGGGCGTCTCTGAGAAAACTTAAGAGCAAAACTTAAGAGAAAACTTAAGAGCAAAAACTGGTAGTAAAAGATCTACAAAACTGTAAGAAATGTCTTCAGAGAATTCAAGAAGTTCATACATATCCTGACAGTGTAGTAGACCAGGTTATTGCACGGAAGAATTAATCAAGATTGTGGTTGATATATTTACCGATAAAAAATCACATTGCATTCTAATACAGTAGAGTGAAACAACATATTGTCAGGATAACGGGGAATCCAGACCTCAAGGAAACTAGGGGCTGCTGCTGTTGGATCTCATCTGCTTTCACTTTCACCATCTCCATGGCCACCCTCTTGCTGTGTCTGTCTCTTTAGGATCCCAAAATTGTGCTTGGGCAAACCAGATGGGTACGTGGTGGCTTTTAGGTGCTTAAGGGAAGATATATCCTCACGTTTAAATTTTCCTACTTATATGTTTCCATCTCCCCATTAATCCACTATGCAAACTCCCAAATTCTTCCAAAAAATCACATGGACATATGCTGGTTGAAATAGGCCTAATGAAAAGCCATTGAGCTAGGTTTCATAGGGAAAGAAAACAAAGATGCATTAGACAGTGCCTTACTCTCGAGATTCTTATATTCCAGCTCTTGAGATAAGAACAACTATCAGGTTAACCACTGTTAAAAGACTGAAATAGCATTTCATGATTATAGATGCTTTTTCCCAGGATAGTAGCTAATGAATTGCCAAATGAATTGCCCAGCCAGGGCTTTGGCCCATTTTATTGGGCACAAGAGGATGAATTCTGTCATCCTAGTTGCTCAAGAGAGCCCCTCTTCATGAGTTAAAATAGCTGAGCTTCCTCTTCTCACGTTAGGGATTTGGTTTCCAGTGAGCACAGCCCAGAGAAGGAAGAGCATTTTAATCGTTTTCTCCATTTCTCCTTTGCACGGGGCCTCTTTACAAAGCAGACATGCCTCTTTGGTGAGAGCTCCTTCCCACGGCTTGACAACCCATCACCTGATTCTCAGTGCGTCTCTCCTTTTTGTTTTTAAGCTCGATGTTCAGATATTTATCTTCACAGAGGTGAGCAGAGAGGACATATTTAAATATGGCATCGGTGTGTCCCAACCCAGAGGAGAGCCTCTCAAGTCGGTTCCTCTCCATCCTGTTCCTGTTACACATGAACTCTGAACAGGATTATCTACCAGCCTGCCACTCAAGATGTTCTGGGGAAAGGGGTAAAAAAAAGGAGAGCAAAGAGCCCTTTTCCTCATCAGTCTGCCGTGGGACCAGTGGGATGAAAATGTGTTCTGATCTCACTTTATTCACATGGCTACAAGTTACAGTTCCTGCTGTATGTGCTGCAGGAAAAGAAAATTGATCAGACAGACGGATACACACATACACACACTCTATCTCCTTCACAATATATCTGAATTTCCAAAAAAGTTAGATAGAAACTCAATCTTTATTTATCTGCATATGTAATTCATAGCATATTTTTAATCAGTAGCTTAAATAAAGAAGAATTTCAGCAGCTGAGCTCTAAAGAAGTGACAGTTTAGATTGGGTTGGTTTGGAGTTAATGAAATAATTAGCACCATTACAAGGTGATTAATTTATAGCTGTATATTAAGTGCTCAATTAGTTTAAGAGATTTGAGCTCCCCAAGTACTGGCTCAAGAAGGGTTATGGCTCAGCAGTGGCTAGGTAGGCTTGAAATTTAAGTCATCAGGGACGCCTGGGTGGCTCAGTTGGTTAAGCAGCTGCCTTCGGCTCAGGTCATGATCCCAGCGTCCTGGGATCGAGTCCCACATTGGGCTCCTTGCTTGGCAGGGAGCCTGCTTCTCCCTCTGCCTCTGCCTGTCACTCTGTCTGCCTGTGCTTGCTCTCGCTTCTCTCTCTATGACAAATAAATAAAAAGTAAAAAAAAAAAAAAAATCTGAAATTTAAGTCATCAGAGTCACTGCAGTCAGCTGTTGCCATATCTCCACTCACCAACAGGGACCCTAGGGAATGGCTTCTAGAACGAGCGATATTAGCAAACCTCGGAAGACCAGAGGAGCTCAGTGTGCAGTAACTGGGATGTGGATCAGGGGAGCAGGTGAGAAAGAGATATACAGGATATGATTCGTTAATATCCTTTAGACAAACAGAAAAGGCAAGATATTTAGGGGCTTTTGAGTTGCAGGTTACAGGGATAAGAAATCATTGCTAATTTAAAGTCCTTCAAGTTTGTCTTATGTAATTGAAGTAAAAACACCTCTTTCGTGAGTAGACTTTCTGACCACTATAACTCTGTCCCTTCTTTGTACTTTGTTTATTTTTAAAGTGCTCCAGTACAGTTTAAGCTTCTCAATTGCATCTCATTCAAAAATTTATAAATTTGACATTTTTAGGTTATAATCTCCTAGAGAACAGGAACATATTTTCAACTCAACTGTGTATAGCACCTGCCTGAAACTGGGAAGGGTCTGAGATTTTACCATCCTTCCAAGCTTATTGGTTACCCTGACAGTTTCATGGATGCTGTCAGAAGGTGGGAGACTCCTGGGCTAGAGATAAAGGACTTTATTACTAAAAGCAATAGTGGCACCAAGAATATCAGATTTTTTGGCACTGTCCCCTGGCCTTAGTTCCCATGGGGCAATGCAAAGAGGGCCAGGTAACATCTGGCTTTACAGGAAAGGAAAGCTAAGGTTAGGGGACCAAGTTTTGTTTTTTTCTTTTTTAAGACTTTATTTATTCATTTGACAGACAGAGATCACAAGTAGGCGGAGAGGCAGGCAGAAAGAGAGGAAGGGAAGCAGGCTCCCTGTTGAGCAGAGATCCTGATGCAGGGCTCAATCCCAGGACTCTGAGATCCTGACTTGAGCGGAAGGCAGAGGCTTTAACCCACTGAGCCACCCAGGTTCCCCAGGGGACCATGTTTTTTATAATAAGTAATAAGGATGCATGCTTTTTGTTCTGGAGGGAGGTATTATTTCTATCTTCTAAGATTCTTCAGTATACAAATATTGTGGGAAAAAATTGCCTCTGTTTGCAAGGTGTGCAGAAACATGAGAGAACCACAGAGAACTTTACCCCAGTAGTACTCAACAAAACGTCTTATGGAGGAACTAAGACTGTTCTCTATAAAAAAGCAGACTGAAGAGAATCTGATGTCTCTTTTCATGGAACCAAGTGGAATTTCATATGTGCTTCCTGGGGCTCTTATTAGGTAAAACAAGGATAAATGAGTGGAAAGTAAATTAAGTCAGATATTGAGTCAATTATTTTGAATTGCAAGCTAATATATTGTCTTTCTGAAAAATTTAATTAATATAGAAGTGAAAGCCCTGTTCACTGCTCTTCCCCATCCCACCTCCCACTTCCCTGAACCAGGTTAGCATTCTGGTTCAAAGAAAGAACTTCCGGTGATTAAAACTGTCCATTGACAGGATCTGACTTTTCTGGGAACTTTTTCGTACCATAGACAAGCTGAACCACAACTTGTTGGGGTCATGACGTGGACGAGATGACCTTTAAAACCCCTTCCAATATTTAACTTCCACATCTCTGGTAAAAATTAAGATTTTGTGCTATTATTCAGTCTATGAATTGCTTCCGTTGTTATTTTAAGAAACAAAATTAAGAGTGTGGTATCTACCAGCTTAGCTGTAAGCAAACAATCATTATTTCCAGTGGTGCTGGAACATCTAGGCAACAGAGAAGTCTCCAGTGGAGGGAGTTAAATGTCCTTTGCTCATTAACTTTCTTATTTCAGGATAGAGACCACTTGTCTAATGGTAAAGAGAAATTAGAACCCTTTCTCAGTTTGTTCTATCATGTAGATGGAATATGACATTTCCACTTTCACAAATGTTCCGCACTTGACAAAGATTGGTGGCTAGTGTCGTGAAACAGAGGGCATTATCATACTCTTTTCTCTGAAGGGAGATTGTATATTGATTCCTTTTCTATGGCACTTTTCCCAGGAAGGAGAATGGAAGATTTTGAATATAAGCCGTGGTTGTTCGTGAGCGTAAGGAACGCCAGATAAGCAAAATAGGAACGAATTTGTTAAATACCAGTTTTCCAAAATTAGTTAAAGCTATGGAGTTTTCTGGCCAAGTTAACATGCTAGCTAACTGAAAAACACTGCATGTGAAAAGTGGCCCCATCTTCTTTTGAAGAACGGTTTGTTTTCCTAAGAGTAGGAATCCCCGTGGGGCCCCAGGGGATGTAAGGGACAGGCTTCGTTGCAGGTCGGTGGAGGAGGTGTTGACAGCGCTGGGCCCAGGGTCTGCCGCGTGGAAATCACGTGGTAGACCCTTGTTGAATGTTGGTGAAGTGAGTGGAACTGGGGAGTGGTTCTTCTGTTTGTGGGCTTCCCCTTCCTCCCACTGGCGAATGTAAAACTCAGGAATTTGATATGCCGCCCTGGTGACTTAGTAAAGCTCTAGGTTTTAGCAGTGTATCCCAGTTTGCAAAGGATACACTGAGACAGTACCGAATCATAACCTAATGTGAACCTTGAGAACTCGGGAGGCATAGCTTTAAGAGCCTTCTTAAGATCCTCTTTCTAATTTGATCTTTAAAATGCTGTTTGGGGCTTTAGCTATTTTGATTAAATTTGGAAAGGAGCCATGCTTGTAACTGAGTCTGAACATGAACTTAGTGACATCAATTCCAGGAATTTCTGTGGAGTAAGCTGGATATAGCTGTCTTGAATGTTGGAGTGGGCCACTTGAACCTTGTACTTCGGTTAGTCATTATATCCAAGATGCTTCTGTTTCTTTGTCTCTCAGTATCTCACCATGTATCTCCCAATATATGTATATATACCCCTCATATGTATATATGTGTACACACACACACACACACACACACACATATATGACTCTATATATACGTAATTTTTTTTCATTTCTTTCCACTATTTTTTTCATGCCTTGGGGTCAAAAAGACTTGCCTTCAACAGATACACTTAAGATTTACTCTGAATTCATATCAGTATGAAACCCAGAGAGGCAGATGCAGACGAAGTGAATCCCTCTTGAGTCTACTCCTTAATTTCCTTTAGCTCTCTGTCCTGTGCTATAGACTCTGCACATGAATCAGTTTGTTTTCTTTGCTGCTTCATCATTGGAATTAGAGGTTCAGTATGTTGACATTGGCACCCAGCATCCTGGTGGTGAGCTCTGTTTTCCTTAACTCTTGTTCATAATAGAGGAACAACAAAAAAGTTTAAGGTTTGATAAATACTTAGTTCAAAGAGAAATCATTTTAACAACATAAGAGTTAAAACTGGATGTAGGAAAATTACATTTATTTTTAAAAGTTCACTATTTATCCAAATCTATTTTCCTTTTTGACATAAATTCTGGTTAATCTGCTAAAATCTATGAAGTCTTGTTTGAGTATAATTTGGAACATAAATATGCTACATTCAGGTTTTTCTTTTCTGGGTTTTTTTTTTTTTTTTTGGTAAGGTTTTATTTAAATTCCAGTTAACATACAGTGTTATATTGGTTTCAGATGTACGATATAGTGATTCAACACTTCCAAACATCACAAGTGTACTCCTTAATCCACATCACCTATTTTACCCATCCTTCCACTGACCTACCCTCTGGTAACCCATCACTTTGTTCTCTGTAGTTGAAGGTGTATTTCTTGGTTTGCCTCTCTCTTTCTCTTTCCCTTTGTTTGTTTTGTTTCTTAAATTCCACACATGGGTGAATTGATATCATTATTTGTCTTTCTCTGAGTTATTTTGCTTAGCATAATACTCCCTAGCTCTATCCATGTCATTGCATATGACAAGATTTCATTCTTTTTTATGGTTGAGTAATATTCCATTATATATATGGATATATATATATATATATTATATATAATGGAATATTACCATATAGTTGTGGGTCCATTTCTGGGTTCTTGGTTTCACTGATCTATGTGTATGTTTTTGTGTCAGTACCCTACTGTCTTGATGATTACAGCTTTGTAATACAGCTTAAAGTCTGGAATTGTGATGCCTCCCACTTTGGTTTCCTTTTTCAAAGTTACTTTGGCTATTTGGGTCTTTTGTGGTTTCATATAAATTTTAGGATTGTTTATCCTAGCTCTGTGAAAAATGCTGTGGTATTTTGGTAGGGACTGCTTTAAACGTATAGATGGCCTTGAGTAGTACAGACATGTTAACAGTATTTGTTCTTCCGACTCATGAGCATGGACACTCTTTCCATTTCGTTGTGTCATCTTCAATTTCTTTCATCAGTTTTTGTAGTTTTCAGAGTACAGTTCTTTGCCTCTTTGGTTAGGCTAATTCCTAGATATGTTATTGTTTTTGGTGCAGTTGTAAATGTGACTTATCCCTTAATTTCTCTTTCTACCACTTCATTATTGGTGTATAGAAATGCAAGATTTCTGTGTGATGATTTTGTATCATGCGACTTTACTGAATTCGTTTGTCACTTCTAGCAGTTTTTTGGTGGAGTCTTTAGAGTTTTCTATATCTGGTATCATGCCATCTGCAAATAGTGAAAGTTTTACTTCTTCCATGCCAAATTGGATGCCTTTTATTTCTTTTTGTTGTCTGATCGCTGTGGCTAAGACTTCCAGCACTATGTTGAGTAAAAGTGGTCTTAGTGGACATTCTTGTCTTGTTCCTGACCATAGAGGAAGAGCTCTCAGTTTTTCCTCATTAGGGATGGTATTAGCTGTGGATTTTCATATATGACATTATTATTATGTTGAGGTATGTTCCCTCTAGACATACTTGTTGAAGGTTTTTATCGTGAATGGATGTTGTACTTTGTCAGAGCTTTTTCTTTGTCTATTGAAATGATCATACAGTTCTTATCCTTCCTTTTATTAATTTGATGTATTATGTTGATTAATTTGCAAATATTGAACCCCCCTTGTAACCAAGGAATAAATTCCACTTTATCATAGTGAATGATTTTTTTAATGTATTGCTGGATTTGGTTTGCAGGTATTTTGTTGAGGATTTTTATATCTGTGTTCATCAGAGATACTGGTCTGTAGTTCTCTTGTTGGGTCTTTATCAGGTTTTGGTATTAGGGTAATGCTGTCCTCATAGAATGATTTTGGATGTTTTCTTTCCTTTTTACTTTTTGGAATAGTTTGAAAAGAATATGTATTAACTCTTCTTTAAATGTTTGGTAGAATTCACCTGTGAAGCCATCTGGTCCTAGACTTTTGTTTTTTTTGGGGGGAGTTTTTTTGATTACTGATTTAATGTTTTTGCTGGCTACTGGTCTGTTCAAGTTTTCTATTTCTTCCTGTTTCAGTTTTGATAATTTATATGTTTCTAGGAATTTATCCATTTCTCATAGGTTGTTAGATTTGTTGGCATCTAGTTTTTCATAATATTCTCTTAGAATTGTTTACATTTCTGTGGTTTTGGTTGTTATTTCTCCTCTTTCATTAGTGATTTTATTTGGGTCCTTTCTCTTTCATTTTTTATAAGTTTAGCTAGAGGTTTATCAATTTTATGCTATGTTCAACTTTTTAATAAGCATTTAGTATTTTACTAATTACTTAATTTTACTAATTACTTAATAAGTAGTAAGTATTTTGGGTTATATCTTTTAATATCTTTTATTCACATGATATATATGTTTGTGTGTATATATATATATATATATATATATATATTCCCCCCCCCCCCAGGATGTGGGTATGTGGCTTTCTATAACCCAGCTTAAGTGCAAAATACTTACCATTCTAGAATGTTTACTTCTTAGTGGGGCACCTGTGTGGCATAGCTGGTTGGGCATTGGACTCTCGGTTTCAGCTGGGGTTGTCATCTCAGGGTTGTGAGGTCGAGCCCTACGTTGAGCCCCACGCTGGGCTCTATACTCAGTGTGGTGTCTCCTTGAGACTCTCTCCCTCTCCTTCTGCCCCTCCCCGCTGTCTTCTACCTCTCTCTTTGTAAAATAGATAAATAAATCTTAAGAAAATGTTTGCCTCTGAGTAATTTGATAGAAAAGTGTAGTGAGTCAAAGGTAACTGGTATAAAATTGTGTTGCTTTTTCCTACCTGAGGAATGTGACTGTTTGATCCATTGACATAAACAGAGGTAAATGCAGTGGTCTCCACTGTCTTCAGAATGTTCCTTCTTTCAGCATCCAGAGGTTTAACTGGACTCTCTTTCTGTCTCCTGAGCCAACACTTGCTTTTCTCCAGCTTGCTGTACTTCACATTTCTTAACTGGACTCTCTTTCTGAGAGTCCAGAGGTTTAACTGGACTCTCTTTCTGTCTCCTGAGCCAACACTTGCTTTTCTCCAGCTTGCTGTACTTCACATTTATATAGGCATATCCCACGATGTCAGAGATTTAAAGTTCACAGTGCTTTGCCGGGGGTATGGAGTGGTTAATCATGTTCTGTGGTATTTATCAAGAACCCATAACGTGCTAGGTGCTATAATACTGTGTTATGATGGTGTCTAGCTGGGAGTATAGTGTGGTATGGCAGGTTGACAGATTGGATTTTCTTCTGATTTTAATTTCTTAGGCCAAGATGGGAGTATTGGCCCAATTTTCCCCTTCTCCATCAGGAGCATTTAACTTTTTTTCTGAGTTGTATTCCTGGCATACCTACTGACAATCTGAAGATAATATCACTTGGTGCTTGAAGCTAGAAATCTTTATTTGTTCTGATATTATATAATTTATGTTTGCCATTTCAGGCAGGTACAGATTTCTCAGGGTGTATGGTGTTTCTTGTAAGAACATTTAGCAAACTCATCTCCGCTTCTTGAAGACTAGAACTTAAAAACTCAAATGAGTATATTTGGCTCAATAACCACAGACAGTAATGACACCTCTAAGTAGCTAATGCAGGCGTGTAATATCCTCATAGCCCTGATTTAACTTTATTTACAGATTAAAATTGAATTGCAGTTGATTTATTGATATAATAGGCAGAAAGTGATTATCAAGCATCCATCACTGATGAAGGAAAAACCAATCAAATTATGCTCCAAGGTTTGCTTTAACCTAACCTAACTCATCACCTTATAAAACTCAGAGGATTTGAGTCATACGCTCTCACTAAAGTCAATGAGCCACAACTCCCACTAAACTCCTATCTGCTCCTTTCAAGGGATGCAGAAGTTACACTAATTTGCACAACCGCAAGTTGTTATGAAAGGAAATGGCAGTGGGCTGGAGATTTAGCGTCTGTACTTCCTCACCATGCTTGCAGCCTTGGTAATATAATTCTGTAATGTTTGTTTTAAATCCGTAAGGGCTCTGGTAGAGGCTATCTGTGAAATGGTGTCAGCCCATGCTGGAAGGCCGTGGGAAGTAGAGGACGGTGGTGCCCTCAACAATGACAAGCAGGTTAGGAAAGATGTGTCTTTTTAAACGAGAATCAGAGTCAGACTCTGTTTCAGAAAACAGGGAAACACCTTGATTAGAAGCAGGCAACGTGCTCACTTTGGACTTAGACATTTGTAACTCTCCTCTTCGGAGCCAGAACAGGTTGGCGTTGGAAGAGAATACAGTGGAGTGGACCCATCACCCTGAGCCAGCAGTTGAACTCGGGTACCCAAGGGTTTCTGGGTCTCCGGGTGGCCTACTATGGATTTCCTTCCATTTGGACACTAAAAGCTGGTAAAATTGAAAAATCCAGTGCCATATTTCAGAGCATTGCTAATGTCATGTGGAGTATACCGTGGACATTAGCACTCATTATCACTTAGAGAACTATTTTTTTTTTTTTTAAAGTATCTTATTTATTTATTTGACAGAGAGACAGCAAGAGAGGGAACATAGTCAGGGGGAGTGGGAGAGGGAAAAGCAGGCTATCTGCTGAGCAGGGAGTTCAGTGCGGGGCTCGATCCCAAGACCCTGAGATCATGACCTGAACCAAAGGCAGACACCTAACAACTAAGCCACCCAGGCAGCCCTCACTTAGAGAATTCTTAAGCTGGAAGTTTTTTGTTTATTTACTTGGGTATCGTATAGATTGAGGTACATTTTTTTAAAAAGTTATCTAAATCTGTGAAATATCATGTGAAGTTATCCTTCTGTGATGTATGACACTTTTAAATATAATGTTACATTTATTCTCAACTATGTTGTTGCTGTTATTTCATATGTCTGATGGAAAATATTCTTGTTGTCAATAAGTATTGTTTTAATTATACCTGAGCCCTAAGGAGGTTGGGAGAAGGTATAATTATCAACAATCCAAGGCCATATAATGGCATATTTAAGTTTGTTTTTATTACATTTTTCATTTTTACCTTCAGTGTTGCATACACTGTTAATTTCTTAATATATACTTTAGAAAATGAAACTGGTTTTGCATTGTTCTCAATATCATGTCCTCCAAATATGGTAGTTGACACTCACTGACTTCAAAGAATAAGCCTTGTGTACTTCAGTGCCAAAAGGAATAGAGAAAAATGAAATACTTCCTTTTGTTATATATGTAGGTGCACATTCATTTTACTGTCCCATCTAATATTGCTGATCCTACATGGTAAACTTTTCTCCTAATGAATATATTTGCTCATGTATAACCTTGTTCATCCTCTGCCACACACACACACACACACACACACACACACGTATTTATTTACTCATATATGTAAATACATATATTTACATATATATATTTACTTTCTGCATTATCCAAATATGCATAATTTAAAGGAGAGAAAAGTTATGATATGATGCAGGTATCCATATCTGCATTGGAAGTACATGAGGTAGAGAGACTCTTGTTGGCTTCTTTCTTCTATATCAGCATGCTTTTCAAACAGGATGATACAGAGATTTGTTTTAGTCAGTTTGGGCTGCCATAGCAAAATATAGATTAGATGGCTTAAACCACAGACATTTATTTGTCACAGTTCTAGAAGTTGCGATATCCAAGATCAGGTGTCAGTGTGATTGAGTTTCCCTGCCTTGTAGATGGTCACCTTTTCTCTCTGTGCCCACATCCAGTACTGGGAAAGTTCTGATCTCTTCCTCTTCTTAGAAGGGCACAAATCCCATCATGGGTTAGGTTCCATCCTCCTAACCTTATTAAGTATAAACACCTCCGAAAGTCCCCACCCCCCAAAGCAATCACAATGGGGACTAGAACTTCAATATATGAATTTGGAGGAAGCACAAACATTCAGTCCATAACAAAATTTATTAGAGAAGAAGTTGATATTCTCAAAATAAATATTTTCATTTAGAAATGGAGCCAGTATGTGGAGTCTATGCCCAGTGCAGCACAGCAGCACCATTGTTCTTGCTTCCAAACCCCTTTTATCTGTGTTTCCCATCTTTGCATATGATATGCCCCATATTACATATGATATTCTCTCTTAAAATAACCTGTTGGTTTCCTTTTTTTCATGCTCCTCATCTTGCCACAAATCTCCTGTTCTTTTTCATGGAAAATCTCTATCATTTTGGCATCTGCCTTAACAGCTTGTCCTTCAACCTCTCATCATAAATTTCACTATGGCCCTTCAGGACCTGGCATCCTCTCTTACTGTATCATGTTTCTCACTGTAACACTGTCACTAACATCCACTGATACCCATCCTCTAAACAAACACGGAGGAGCATTTAGTCTTGGGAATTTAGAAAGCATGACTATTGCAGGACACAAGATTCTCAGTGTTAACTTGCATGAATGATACTGGTTCTCAGTTTTACCTTGAGATTCTGTTCAGCAATTTACTTATTTAGAGGTGGCTACATTTCATAGATTGCAGAATATCACGAGAAATCATATGAACTTTAACAGATATTCTCTTTTACTGTGAGAATGTGGTAGTTGGGTTATTCTAACAGAAAGGCGAAGGTCTAGCTTTAAATGCCATTATCTGTGTGTGCTTGCTAGAATTTTAACTTTGGTGCAGTGCTTTCACAGATTACCATGCCTCAGGGGACCTAGGGAGCATTAAGCACAGGCCATTGATGGAATAAACCATGCATGCTTTGTAGGCATGCACACCAAATACTCTTATGAAAAAGCACTTGCTTTTCAGTGATTGAGTTGTAAGTACTAGCTCCTTGACTGCTTCATGAGAAACTCATTTCATATTCTATTTCATTCAACTAATATTTTTTTTAGCCTCTAGTATAATTCATTCATTGCTATAAGTCCTAGAAATATAAAGATGAATATGGTCAGCTCTTGCCCTCAAGAAGTTTATGGTTTGGAGATGAGAAAAACATCCATAAAGTAGATACAGTGCAGTGAGACAAGAATTAGTCAATTAAAAAATGTGAATGTGTGAATGGACCTATTTATGCTGCTGATGAAGAGTGAGTTAAATTGTGTTAGTAGGAAAGGAAGAAATAGCCTTCCATAGAGAGACCTGCATGATGACCCACATGAACCAAAGGTAGGGATTAGATAGCATGGGAATTTATTTTATTTTATTTATTTCACTTTAGTTTTTTAGGCAGGATGGGTTGCATCTAGGACTCTGGGGGCTAGTCAGGGTTGGAAATACAGATTTGGGGATTTATTGGCTTTTTGGTACTTTTAAATGTATAGGGAAGCATCTTTGAAGGAAAGAATAGAGAGAAGATGTATAAGCCCCCAATAATAATGAATAGTTGGAGGAAGAGAAGATAATGCAACACCACCGAAACAGAGTCTGGAGAATGGCAGGACTAGACATACTGAAGCTAAGAGCTCGACGAGCTTGAAGAAAAGAAGTGGCTGATATGTGTATTTTGTGCAGTTATTGCCAAACCGGTATTTTAAAACCTTGGTCATCCAGTACACAGAAAGATTATGTTTTGTTGTTGTTACTGTTTTAGAGTATCTTAAGACATCTTAAAAATCTCATAAGAGATTTTTTTTCCTCATGTAGAGATGCTGAGTGTCAAATTAATTTTCCCTCTCAAATATTCAAGCCATGCCATAATTATAACTTTGTAAGAATGCTGAGATTTGAATATTTTTCTTTCCTTCTTTCTTTTTCTTCTTCTTTTTCTTTTTCCCTTTTTAAATAGGCCCAGGGTTAGCCCTGACTACACTGGAAAGTATATGAAATCAGTTTTGGCACCCTTCCTTTATTCCCAGCCAAATTCTAGAAAGATGGTCTACTGGTACTTAAAAGAGGAAGTGCTAATAACTCACAGCCAAAGTGAAATTACTCAGAATGGTCTTGCCAAATCCTTCTTTGGAGTTTGATAGGGTTATTACCCTGAAGCACAAGAATTTCAGGGAGCTGCTTTCACACAGAGGGCAGTACAATTAGGTGGGCCTCAGGTGCTTCAGCAAGGAATGTTGACCAAGTGATCATTGCGTATCTGGAGGGAGGCCACTGACCCTGCCCTGTTCAATACTTTCATCAGCAATTTGGATGAAGTCCAGGGAATAAACCAATGGAGAGTAGCCACAGGGAAGCTGATATTTGTTCTGTAAAAGGTTACACTTTCTCTTAGTTAAAATTGTCCGAAAATGGTTTGGGTCTGTCAGTGGCAGAGAGCTCTTCATCACTGGGGGTGACAAGTGCTGTAAAATCCTGAATGTTTTACGGTCATTTTCAGCGTGCGGGGAGGGATTGGATTAGGTGACCACTGCTTTCTTTTCCAATTCTAATTTTTTTTTTTTTAATTCTGAAGACATTCTGTATGTCTGCATACTCTAGATGTGCTTTGCTTGCACGAAGAGTGAAATAAGAAACTTGCCATAGAAATGGCATTCCCTTTGACCTCTTCTCTCTGAGTGTAACCCCCTCACTTTTTCTCCTTTGAGCTTGACTCTATAAAGTAAACCACAGAGTACATTCCTGAAGAATTGTGCTAAAGAGTCTATGGCGTAGTTAGCCCTGTTCTCAGTTATTATCTGAAGCAGGTTACATCTCTCTGGCTCAACTTTTCTCTGTCATTGAAGGAAAAAAAATCCTATTTCTTAAGCTCTGTAAAGCAGGCAATATGAAGTGAATCATAACGCAGAGGATTGAAACAGTGAACTGGAAGTGATTCTTCTTAAGGCTGGGGACACATGCTTGTTTTATATCTAACATCTTTCCAGACCGTGCATCTAGGACACAGCTACTATTACATAGTGCCAGATCGTAAACCGTGTGCTCCCGTATTATCAGGTTTTGAACTGTCTGCATTAGGGCCACACATTTATTTTACTCCACACCAATTAGTTAACTCAACTAGGGATCTAAATATATGCCTTCTCCTTTTGCAAAACATCCCTACTTCCTGACAATCCCCATACTTCTCACTTGATACATTTAGGGAAGACACTTATGCCAAGATTCTGCACAAGAACTTCATTTTAGAATTTCAGACATTCTTGGATTCAGCAAATCAGAATTCGGTTCTTTCCTTTTCAGTTACATATTCAGGAAACCATATTAAGCTAGCTAATCATTTGATTATTAGGACAATTTAGAATGACTACAGAATTTCACACTGTGCTGATTGCCAGGGTTGTCTCTATCTCTTTTTTTGACATAAATTTCCTGCAGAAGAGAATCCATGTAAGAGCCGGATAATTGTTGTAGGAATTCCATGACTATCTTCTGTTTCCATATCCCTTATTTTACTTCCAGGCATACATGAAATGGTCCAGTTAGTCTGTCAGCCATTTCATCTGCTTGCCGTTTCTGGTAACCAGTTGGCATTGGCATTTGTGACAGGTATTTGCAAAATTGGTGGCAAAACAACTTTCTTGAAAGGCAGAATGAAAAAGAATGAGGAGGTTTAGAGGTCAGGCATTTTTGCATATCTTATATAATTGACAGTGGTTTGTCCCTGTCAAGGTTCTTCTCTGACCTATTAGTGAAGGGCAACATTCTTAAAAAGTGTTTAATTAACATGTACATTTAGTATAACAAAAGCTCTTGCCTTAAAGTGCAGACTACATGGAGAGGCAGTCCATGAAATAAAAAAAAAGTATGTACCTCCCTCCATAATTACTGTGGCTTTTTGTACTCGTGTCCTTCATCTTATTAACATCACAGTAGGATGGTATCACTAACTGGTCCTGGCAGGCGCCTATCTGCCCTGCTCCTGGGGAGACTTTTCAAAGAGGTCTAGGGCTTCAAATACCATTTGCTCCTTGTGAACTTTGCAATGCTCCATCCTTAAAAAAAAAAAAAAAAAGAAAGAAAACTCAAATTTTTACAAAACAGAATTGTTTCATGGATTGAGAGTGCCAAATTTGCCTCTTTTAAAGCCAGTTGGATTTTACTTTAATAAATATAAAGCTTGTGTAGAAAATTTTGCATTTATTGGATGTTTTATAAAAATCCTCATCAAATAATGGTTTACGTCAGCTTGGACACCAGAACTTAGACTCTATCTGTGACCCCCATGTTTTCCCATAAAAAGAACTTTTTAAATATGCAAACCTTTTTTTTTTTGTTTGCTTTTTACCAAAACCGTGAATCTCTTTAAGTTGGTATGCCATCAATATATCTGTAAATGAAATGATCATTTGGTTATTGAATGGTATGAAATTTAAGAAAAGAAGTTTGTGCTCTCAAAGATTTTTTTTTTATTGTTTTTTGTTTTTTTTATTGCTTTGAAATATGGTCAATGTAGTTTAGAAATTTTCTCACTGTGAAAATTGGCTAAGTCAAACTCCAACAGTATTTTGAAATGAGGAACTGAAACAGTTATACCATAAGTTAGATAAAAAATCATACTGTTGAGTGAAAGGAGGGAGCTTGGGCCTGAGTTATGTTTGATTATTTACATTAATTAAACAACTAGAGCACTTGAAAATTTAGCAATTTTATAGCTAAGTATGAAGTTTTTATTGCATTATTATCTTTTCCTGCTTTGCAGTCAGATTTAGCCTGATTTTTACTCACAGTTTAATTGATTTAGGATATTAACCTTGACAGGTGAGTTTCTGGCTATGAATACTTACCCCAGAGCCAACTAATATGTGATTTTTGCACAGTGAGATAGTGCAATAAAAGTGACCTACTTAAAAAAAAAACTTCGATTTTGCATTATGAAACATATATTTTTGAAGGGCATAGACGAACATCTTTTATCACACTATGAAGCACGATATGCACATTTCCATTTGTCCTTAAAATTAAAACTTTTCCAGAAATCAAAGAATTAAATTACTTAGTTTGCAAGAGTCTTTTTTTTTCTCTGGAAGGTTTTTCAATTCAAACATTTTCTATAGACCTCTGAGTACATAGTACAGGGTAGAAGACACTATGATAGAAGCAAAAGAATCCCCCTATTTCAAGAAAGACTCAAAGTGTCTTCTTATGCATGAAAATGTTGGCTGCCCTTATGGGCATGTGGAGGGTTTTTGAGTCATAGAAAAGGTTAAGGGAGTTTTAATAAGGGATTATAGCATTCTCTGCATGCTGATGCTTTCCTTTACCCTGTTTGGTAGTAGATTATCCCTTCACTTATCCTCTGCTCAAATAGCTTCACTAGTCTTTATTTTCTGATTATGTGTATTTGTTCCATTTGGCAGTCACTAAGGGGATGGAGAAGCAACTAGGTCATGGGATCCAATATTGTTACCAGCAGTAGTTCATTGAACCTGACAGAACAGAATTGCAAACGTAGACATTTGAAGACCAACTCATCAGCTGTAAAAAGGTGAGAGATGTGAGAAATGGCCCACACTGCGGCAGTGGCCATGTAGCAAGCTCTGTAGTAATTATGGCTCGAGGAAACCTGGTTACGCAAAAGCAGCAAGGAAAAAAGCATATGTAGGATTAGGAAGAGCTCATTTCAGAAAGCATGGCAGGGTGCAACTGCATTGCTGAATTCTTAATTCTCTCTTTAATTAATTTTTCTTAACGTCTCTCTCTTTTAAAGCTCATGTGTAGGAACTATTAAGAGCCCAAGTTTAAAATTTTAGAAAATGTTGCACTTCATTGAAGATATTTTACATTTTGGCATTTTTTATTCACATCATAATGCATTCTTCTTTTGATAATTATAATTCAAAGGAAGATTGTATTGCAGTGCATATATTTGATATCTCCAAAGATCACAGCATAGTCTGACATACAAAGCAGGTGATTCCTATATGTTGAGTGAATTAAACTTCAAAATTTTAGAGTTTCTGGGTTATCCTTATCTCCTCAATTAACAGTGTACAATATTATAAAAGGCATTTGATTTTTTAAAATTTTAATTTTAAATTTTTTCAGTGTTCCAAGATTCATTGTTTATGCACCACACCCAGTGCTCCATGCAGTATGTGCCAAAGGCATTTGATTTTATTGAGTTTTTTGAATCTTATTAAATTATACTTGTAGATTCAAAAAGCTGCAAAGTATAGTTTTAATACAGTCTTAGAACAAAATTCACAAATAAGAAGTAATATCGGAGCTATAGCTCCCCTATGTTATGGTAAAGCTGTATGTTAAAGTGAATTTCACATTAATTAATTACATTAATTAATTATTAATTCATTACATTAACGAAGTAGAATTCCTGGCATTTAGTTTTGGTTCACTTTTTTATGTTAGTGCAAACACACCTGTCATGATCCTTGATGCTGTTTTTTTATGACATGGACTGCGTAATGAGCTTTGTAGTTGTTTTTGGTTGGAGTTCTTATTTCTTTCTTTCTTTGGTTTGGCACTTTTTCCACTCAGTGGGTAATGTGCTGCGGTGCATGCTGGGAACAAAGTGAGTTTGGCCTTGGGGAGTTATCAGGGAACAGAAAAAGATGCCAAAAACTTCAGTCCCTTGGGGAAGGGGTTATAACCTGGTGATGCAGACCCAGTTCAACTGTAAACTAGACATTAAGATCTTAGAAATATTCAATCTGTAAATAAGAGGCTGTACTCTGGACTGCTAGAATAAGGTGATTTATGTGCTAGATAATGAAGTAGATCTATGAGGAATTTTGTCTGAAATAAAGCAAGGATAGAGCTCAAGAGTCCTATAGTGGTAAAACAAATTCTGGGCATTTGGACTCAGATCCAATAACCGACTAAGATCTAGGGTAAGGCTCTGCATATGTTTTTTGGTTGGTCTTCTAAAGATTATTTATTTATTTATTTACTTACTTACTTAAGAGAGAAAGAGAGAGTGAGTGGCGCGGGGAGAAAGGCAGATGGAGAGGGAGAAGTTGAGTCCCTGCTGACCAGGGAGCCCAATGCCAAAAATCCCAAAGGCCTCAAGACTGTGACTTGAGCTCAAGGTAGATACTTAACCAACGAACCATCCAGGCATCCCTCTCTCATATGTTGTTGTTTTTTTTTTTTTTAATTTTTATAAACATATATTTTTATCCCCAGGGGCACAGGTCTGTGAATCGCCAGGTTTACACACTTCACAGCACTCACCCTATCACATACCTCCCCAATGTCCATAACCTCCCCCCCCCCTGCCCAGCAACCCGCAGTTTGTTTTGTAAGATTGAGTCACTTATGGTTTGTCTCCCTCCCAATCCCATCTTGTCTCACATGTTTTAATAAATTCCTGGGTGTGTGTGGGAAAACTCTAAATGCTCAGAAATTCCAAGCAGAATAGAACCGTACAGGGGATCTAGACGTCTTGGAATTATTTGAGAAGAGGTTACTGCTTCATTCCATCACGGTGACTTTAAGTTGGTAGTTTCTTCATAGCAGTATAAGTTCATACGTATTTTAAAAATTCTTCAGTATTAGGTAGTTTGGTTTTTTCCCAGTCCAGTTCACTTATGCATAATATAGATTGCCAGTTTAAATATAGGACACTCGGGGGGTGCCTGGGTGGCTCAGTGGGTTAAGCCTCTGCCTTCCGCTCGGGTCATGATCTCAGGGTCCTGGGATCGAGCCCTGCATCCGTCTCTCTGCTCAGCGGGGAGCCTGCTTCCCCCTCTCTCTCTCTGCCTGCTTCTCTGCCTACTAGTGATCTCTGTCTGTCAAATAAATAAATAAAATCTTTAAAAAAAAATTAAAAAAATAAATATAGGACTCTCGGTCATATTTGAATTTCAGATAAACAATGGATTTTATTTTATATAAGTGTGTCTCAAATATTGCATGGGACATAGTTGCTCTAAAAAATTACGATTTCTATAGAAAAATAGTACAGGGATAAATATTCTGAATCTTTCAGATTTTACAGTAAATTTCAGTTATCTTTTTGATGTAAAGTGTAGTTTAGCCACCCTAAAATTATTCAGTGAAATACTTGTTTTGAAAATGAAGGTTTTTAAACATGTAATTACATTCAGGCACTTGTTCTTACAGAGGAGAAGGCTGGGGCTTACATTATTTTAATTTATTTTCTTGTAAGATGCTTCTTGGATTTCTTATTTATCCTTGAAATTTGAGTTTTTATTGGGAATTTCTTGTTGTTGACATGTTTTTAAATATGCATAGGCAAAATTTCAGGTTTTAAAAATTTTGTTCTGATCTGGAATGTTTCTGTCTCTATCTTTGACTATCACTTCTGAATTGTTTACTCTTGTAACTTCTCCAAGGAAGGATACTGTTTTCAGTTTCCATCTCTGTTTTCTCTCCTCTCTGTGCCTGGTATCTCCCTTCTCATTTTTTCATTCCATTCAGTTTTTTCCTAATTCTTGGTTTGTTTGTCTCATGCCATTGATTTAGTATAGTTTTTGCAGTTTTATATACTTTTATTGTTTCTAAAAGTGATTTCTTGTGCTTATTTTATTTTTACATTATTGAATACTATTTTATGTATATTCTTATGTAATGTGAGTTAGTGTGTGTGTGTGTGTGTGTGTGTGTGTGTGTTGGAAGCCCCTGTTTTTTATTTCTTTAATGTTGGGAAATAAATTTATTTCAGGGAAAAATGATCTTCCTTTAAATTCCTTTATTTTCCTTTGTTTATTGTTTATTTTGCAAATGCTTTTCTATTTGGTTACTATGACTCAGAAGATATTTCAAAGAATGGTGATAGTAAATTGACTTAATTTACATTTTTGGCTAAACCCTTCAGACAGTTCAGGTGGTTATTTAAAGCAGTTTTGATTTTAGTTCTGTTGACTTTCGTGTTAAAGACGTGGGGGAAGGGTTTTAAAGTCGCAGTTCTCTGCTCAAATAAAGCCTGAACAACAAAGATACTGTTTGAGATTTTTCTTCAGTGCTTAATTCTATCACAAATCAACGACTGAAATTAAAACAAAAAACCCTGAGTGGATGGTTTCAAATTATGCTTCTTTTATCAGATCATAAGACCATGAGAAAAAAGTTCTTATGTTACAAATAGATTTTCTGTGATATTTGCCATATTATTTCTTATGGAGATTTACTGAATTACATTCATCATTATATTTCTATTGTGTCTTTACTTATGGATTTTTCAATAAGGGCAAACTAGATTAAAAAAAAACTTCATTGCCATTATTCTCCTTTTCTTCATGTTTTAAATTCTACTAGATTTCATAAAATTTCCCTTTCGCTTCAGAAGTTGAGCTAATAGACTTTCTGAGCTGGAAAGGGTCTCTGACCCTCTTAGCCTTTCCTCCAATGAATCTCCGACTTCCTGTTCTCCAGGCTGAACTCTGTCTCAATTGGAGTCTCTGCATTATTTATTTACTTATTAGAGCCCTGTTCTCCAAAAATCTCATGGCAGAGAGTAAATAGCTGAAACAAGGATGCTTGAGCATGAAATTTAAAAGGGGTCTTAGAGAGGAACGCAGGTATACCCCGTGACACATCCTATATTGTAATCCCTACTCCTTCTCACTTTGAGCTCCCTTTCCGTGAACTTTCAGATCCCCTGGGTTTATCCAGAGAACTTCGCTTGCCCAGAATCCCCGTAAGCTCCCTGGGACTGTAACTGAATGACTTATTTGGACTCTGGTAAGATCTCCAGTTTCCATCAGAATTTTACTTTATCTTAAAGATGTGTTGTCACCTATCAACTAGTAGCTCTGCCAGTGGCAATGACACTTTAATGTCCCCAAAAAAGGGCTTGTCTTTTACCTGCTGCTCTTATGTCTGGTTCTTTAAGAATGACATTCTATCTATAGTCTTTTTGGGATTTATTTTTTGAAAACCTGGTAATGATTTATTACGATGGGTTCATTGATCTATTTATGGCAGTAACATCCTTTGGAAAGTGGGTTACGCCACAAAAAATAGGATGTGAGCAGCCATTCTGTGAACAAAAACAAAGGAATCTGACTTTCTGGACTTAATCATTCTATATGTCATATATGTAGCAAATTGGTCATGATCCTTTATAGATAGAAGCATAATTACCTAACTTAAAATTTAAAACATGATTTCATAAGAAATGTAGTGGGGAAAAAAATCTTTTTTTTTCCAGTGCTAATCTATCTCTTCCTTAGAAGTTCTTAGTTACTTTGAATTTCTTTTCCCATCTCATTTAATAGCTATTTAAAAATCTTTGTTAAGAGGAGGTGGTAGGGGCACCTGGGTGGCTCAGTGGGTTAAAGCCTCTGCCTTCGGCTCAGGTCATGATCCCAGGGTCCTGGGATCGAGCCCCGCGTCGGGCTCTCTGCTAGGCGGGGAGCCTGCTTCCTCCTCTCTCTCTCTGCCTGCCTCTCTGCCTACTTGTGATCTCTGTCTGTCAAATAAATAAATAAAATATTTAAAAAAAAAGAGGAGGTGGTATGGGGACGCCTGGGTGGCTCAGTTGGTTAGGCAGCTGCCTTCGGCTCAGGTCGTGATCCCAGCGTCCTGGGATCGAGTCCCGCATCGGGCTCCTTGCTCGGTGGGGAGCCTGCTTCTCCCTCTGCCTCTGCCTGCCTCTCTGTCTGCCTGTGCTCGCTCTCTCCCCCTCTCTCTCTGACAAATAAATAAATAAAATATTTAAAAAAAAAAAAAAGAGCTTGTGAGGGCTCATCTTTAAAAAAAAGAGGAGGTGGTATGATATTGTGGAAATGTTAACTGACCAAAAGTCAGAGCCCGAGTTTTCATCTTAGCTATACAACTAAATAAAATAGCTGTCTGACATTAAACTGCACTTTTAATCTCTTGTCCTCATATGTAAAGAGATTAAATTCTGAGGTGTCATCGAGCTCTTTTTTTATTGCGATATAGTAGATGTGTGACATTGTCTTAGTTTCAGGTGTATAACATACTGATTTGATATATATATTGCCAAATGATCACCACAATAAGTCTAGTTAACATGCATCACTACACATAGTTACAAATCTGTTTTCTTGTGATGAGAATTTTTTTTTTTTTTCTTTTTAAACAGGGAGAGAAAGGGAGAGAGGAAGGGAAGGGGAGGGGCAGAGGGACAGAGAGAATCTTAAGCAGGCTCCATGACCAGCCTGGAGCCAGACGTGGGACTCGACCTCACAACCCTACGTTCATGACTTGAACTGAAATTAAGGTTTGGATGCTTAACTGACCGAGCCACGTAGGTACCCCTCTGGTGATGAGACTTTTATTTATTTATTTATTTTAAAATATTTTATTTATTTGACAGAGAGAGCACAAGTGGGGGGGGTGGCAGGCAGAGGAAGAGGGAGAAGCAGGCTCCTCACTGAGCAGGGAGGGCAACTCGGAGCTTGATCTCAGGACCTTGGGATCACAACCTGAACCAAAGGCAGATACTTAATGTCTGAGCCACCCAGGCACCCCACGGATGAGAATTTTAAGAGGTATTCTCTTAGCAACTTTCAAATAGGCGTACACTACTATTAACTAGAATGAACATGCAGTACTTCACATCCTCAGGACTTATAACTGAAAGTTTGTGCCTTTTGGCCACCTTCACACCATTTTGCTCACTCCCCACATCCCCACCCTTGGCAACCACCAATCTTTTTCTGTATCTATGAGTTTCTTTGTTTTAGGATTCCACATAAATGTTTGGACCTACTCTTACTGTTCTTAATGGTGGGGTAGGTCTAGGTAACTTGAACTATCTGCTGTTACTGAATTTTCCCCTATTCCATAGCATGTGAAAGTTCACCTAAAATAAATTATAGAAGCTGTTAGATAGGATGAAGAAAATAATTTTGATTAATGACAAGAACCCTTTAAAATAATTCAACTTGTATCTTTGAGAGCATAATTTCTATTTTAACATAATAAAGGAAGTGAACAAATATAAGAAAAACAATAGTAACTATTTTAACCATATACGTGGCATGAAATAATGCTGAGAAAACACACAAAAATTTTTAAATTATCCTATCATGATGGAGTTTAGACCAATGGAAGATGAATATTATTCTATACCAATCTCCCAGACATGATGGATTGATTTTATCTAATTGGTCTTTCGCAGATGTCAATGCAATTAAAAATGTATGATTGTGGGTGAACAATGGAATATTTCAGTACTAGACTGGAATGGGTTTTCTTAAAGTCTTGAATTTTGATGTTTCAGGTTCAAGAAAGACCATCGTTTTCATCAGTCAAGAATTCATTTCTTTCTCATGAAACATGATATTGGCAAAAGCAGGGCGAGTGTTTTTGGTAAATTTTTTTTTCTCCTTAAGGTGTTTTCAGGTATATCAAAGGAAAGACTTTTTTTCGTTTTCCATTGGGCAGCCTCCAGTTCTGGTCAGGTCATCCGCTGTTTATCCTGCTTTCACAGAGCACATGTTGACCCAGAGGAAAGAGTAATTTTGTCATTTCCTCTCTCCTCTGAAACAACAGATACAAATTATATATTTGCTTAAATACATCATAATTTTCTGGTAACATGACCAAAGAAAGATGAAAGTATGGCTTTAGCAATTTAAACAAAATAATGAGATCAAACTGTCTTGGCTAGTAGGTACTTAGAAGTATTGTTTGGTTCATTCTCTACCAGTAATGGTATCGCTTAAAAATCACACACTGCCCAGACTTTCTACTCAATATTAAGGAATACCAACTATTTAAAAAACTCTTTTAAAACTAGAATGCTCTGCTTTTTTAACTAAAGAAAAAAACTCCAAAAACCAACCCTTCCTTCAAGCCCCAGAACAACTCAAAAAACCAAACTCTGAAGAGTTCTAATTAGAAAAATAAAACAAAAAACCCCAAACAACCCCACCCCTGCCATCTTCTCTATTTTCAGATACTTGACTGCCCCAATTTCCATGATGATGTAATAGAAGGTATTAAGTTTCTTAAGTTAACAGCTTGCTATTAGTCATTTCACTGATTTATAATACCTCTGAATAGTACAATATTTGACAGATAGGCTTTTAAGAATTTTGCTGATTTTTAACCTGTTAGCTATTAATTTATGTTCTTTTTTTAAAATTTTTAAATTTTTTATAAACATATATTTTTATCCCCAGGGTACAGGTCTGTGAATCACCCGGTTTACACATTTCACAGCACTCACCATACCACATACCCTCCCCAATGTCCATAACCCCACCCCCCTTCTCCCAACCCCCTCCCCCCAGCAAGCCTCAGTTTGTTTTGTGAGATTAAGAGTCACTTATGGTTTGTCTCCCTCCCAATCCCATCTTGTTTCATTTATTCTTCTCCTACCCCCTTAAGCCCCCATGTTGCATCACCACTTCCTCATATCAGGGAGATCATATGATAGTTGTCTTTCTCCGCTTGACTTATTTCGCTAAGCATGATATGCTCTAGTTCCATCCACATTGTCGCAAATGGCAAGATTTCATTTCTTTTGATGGCTACATAGTATTCCATTGTGTATATATACCATGTCTTCTTTCTCCATTCATCTGTTGAAGGACATCTAGGTTCTTTCCATAGTTTGGCTATTGTGGATATTGCTGCTATAAACATTCGGGTGCACGTGCCCCTTCAAATCACTACGTTTGTATCTTTAGGGTAAATACCCACTAGTGCAATTGCTGGGTCATAGGGCAGTTCTATTTTCAACATTTTGAGGAACCTCCATGCTGTTTTCCAGAGTGGTTGCACCAGCTTGCATTCCCACCAACAGTGTAGGAGGGTTCCCCTTTCTCCGCATCCTCGCCAGCATCTGTCGTTTCCTGACTTGTTAATTTTAGCCATTCTGACTGGTGTGAGGTGATGTCTCATTGTGGTTTTGATTTGTATTTCCCTGATGCCGAGTGATATGGAGCACTTTTTCATGTGTCTGTTGGCCATCTGGATGTCTTCTTTGCAGAAATGTCTGTTCATGTCCTCTGCTCATTTCTTGATTGGATTATTTGTTCTTTGGGTGTTGAGTTTGCTAAGTTCTTTATAGATTTTGGACACTAGTCAGGAAGGGATGCTGTACTTTGTCAAATGCTTTTTCGGCATCTATTGAGAGTATCATATGGTTCTTGTTCGATGTGTTGTATCACATTGACTGATTTGTGGATGTTGAACCAACCTTGCAGCCCTGGAATGAATCCCACTTGGTCGTGGTGAATAATCCTTTTAATGTACTGTTGAATCCTATTGGCTAGTATTTTGGTGAGAATTTTCGCATCTGTGTCCATCAAGGATATTGGTCTATAGCTCTCTTTTTTGATGGGATCCTTGTCTGGTTTTGGGATCAAGGTGATGCTGGCCTCATAAAATGAGTTTGGAAGTTTTCCTTCCATTTCCATTTTTTGGAACAGTTTCAGGAGAATAGGAATTAGTTCTTCTTTAAATGTTTGGTAGAATTTCCCCGGGAAGCCATCTGGCCCTGGGCTTTTGTTTGTTTGGAGATTTTTAATGACTGTTTCAATCTTCTTACTGGTTATGGGTCTGTTCAGGCTTTCTATTTCTTCCTGGTTCAGTTGTGGTAGTTTATATGTCTCTAGGAATGCATCCATTTCTTCCAGATTGTCAAATTTGTTGGTGTAGAGTTGCTCATAGTATGTTCTTATAATTGTTTTTATTTCTTTGGTGTTACTTGTGATCTCTCCTCTTTCATTTATGATTTTATTTATTTGAGTCCTTTCTCTTTTCTTTTTGATAAGTCTGGCCAGGGGTTTATCAATTTTATTAATTCTTTCAAAGAACCAGCTCCTAGTTTCGTTAATTTGTTATATTGTTTTTTTGGTTTCTATTTCTTTGATTTCTGCTCTGATCTTTTTGATTTCTCTTCTCCTACTGGGTTTAGGGTTTCTTTCTTTTTCTTTCTCCAGCTCTTTTAGGTGTAGGGTTAGGTTGTGTACCTGAGACCTTTCTTGTTTCTTGAGAAAGGCTTGTACCGCTATATATTTTCCTCTCAGGACTGCCTTTGTTGTGTCCCACATATTTTGAACCATTGTGTTTTCATTATCATTTGTTTTCATGATTTTTTTCAATTCTTCTTTAATTTCCTGGTTGACCCATTCATTCTTTAGAAGGATGCTGTTTAGTCTCCATGTATTTGGGTTCTTTCCAAACTTCCTCTTGTGGTTGAGTTCTAGCTTCAGAGCATTGTGGTCTGAAAATATGCAGGGAATGATCCCAATCTTTTGATACCGGTTGAGTCCTGATTTAGGACCGAGGATGTGATCTATTCTGGAGAATGTTCCATGTGCTCTAGAGAAGAATGTGTATTCTTTTGCTTTGGGATGAAATGTTCTGAATATATGTGTGATGTCCATCTGGTCCAGTGTGTCATTTAAGGCCTTTACTTCCTTGTTTATCTTTTGCTTGGATGATCTGTCCATTTCAGTGAGGGGAGTGTTAAAGTCCCCTACTATTATTGTATTATTGTTGATGTGTTTCTTTGATTTTGTTATTAATTGGTTTATATAGTTGGCTGCTCCCATGTTGGGGGCATAGACATTTAAAATTGCTAGATCTTCTTGTTGTACTTTGAGTATGATATAGTGTCCTTCCTCATCTCTTATTATAGTCTTTGGCCTAAAATCTAATTGATCTGATATAAGGATTGCCACTCCTGCTTTCTTCTGATGTCCATTAACATGGTAAATTCTTTTCCACCCGCTCACTTTAAATCTGGAGGTGTTTTCGGGCTTAAAATGAGTTTGTTGTAGGCAACATATAGATGGGTTTTGTTTTTTTATCCATTCTGATACTCTGTGTCTTTTGATTGGGGCATTTAGCCCATTAACATTCAGGTAACTATTGAGAGATATGAATTTAGTGCCATTGTATTGCCTGTAAGGTGACTGTTACTGTATATTGTCTCTGTTCCTTTCTGATCTACCACTTATAGGCTCTCTCTTTGCTTAGAGGACCCCTTTCAATATTTCCTGTAGAGCTGGTTTGGTGTTTGCAAATTCTTTCTGTTTTTGTTTGTCCTGGAAGCTTTTAATCTCTCCTTCTATTTTCAATGATAGCCTAGCTGGATATAGTATTCTTGGCTGCATGTTTTTCTCGTTTAGTGCTCTGAATATATCATGCCAGCACTTTCTGGCCTGCCAGGTCTCTGTGGATAAGTCTGCTGCCAATCTAATATTTTTACCATTGTATGTTACAGACTTCTTTTCCCGGGCTGCTTTCAGGATTTTCTCTTTGTCACTAAGACTTGTAAATTTTACTATTAGGTGATGGGGTGTGGGACTATTCTTATTGATTTTGAGGGGCATTCTCTGCACCTCCTGAATTTTGATGCTCGTTCCCTTTGCCATATTGGGGAAATTCTCCCCAATAATTCTCTCCAGTATACCTTTTGCTCCCCTCTCTCTTTCTTCTTCTTCTGGAATCCCAATTATTCTAATGTTGTTTCGTCTTATGGTGTCACTTATCTCTCGAATTCTCCCCTCGTGGTCCAGTAGCTGTTTGCCCCTCTTTTGCTCAGCTTCTTTATTCTCTGTCATTTGGTCTTCTATATCACTAATTCTTTCTTCTGCCTCATTTATCCTAGCAGTGAGAGCCTCCATTTTTGATTGCATCTCATTAATAGCTTTTTTTGATTTCAATTTGGTTAGATTTTAGTCTTTTATTTCTCCAGAAAGGGCTTTTATATCTCCCTAGAGGGTTTCTCTAATATCTTCCACGCCTTTTTCGAGCCCGGGTAGAACCTTGAGAATTGTCATTCTGAACTCTAGATCTGACATATTACCAATGTCTATATTGATTAGGTCCCTAGCCTTCGGTACTGCCTCTTGTTCTTTTTTTTGTGGTGAATTTTTCTGCCTTGTCATTTTGTCCAGATAAGAGTATATAAAGGAACAAGTAAAATACTAAAAGGGTGGCAACAACCCTAGGAAAATATGCTTTAACCAAATCAGAAGAGATCCCAAATCGTGAGGGGGGGAGAAAGGGAATAAAAAGAGGTTCAGAAAGAAAGAAAGAAGAAAAAAAAAAAAGGAAAGAAAGAAAAGAAAAAAGAAAACGAATAAAGAAAAGTATAAAAAAAGAAAAATATATATATATTAGATAAAGTAGTTAAAAAAACATTAAAAAAGTAAAGGGTAAAAGTTAAAAAAAGTTTTAGCAGAAGAAGAGAAAAAAAATGAAAAAGAAAAAAAAATTAAATTAACTGCAAGACTAAAGAATCATAGGGAGAAAGCCATGAGTTCGTGCTTTGCTTTCTCCTCCTCTGGAATTCTGCTGCTCTCCTTGGTATTGAAACTGCACTCCTTCATAGGTGAACTTGGTCTTGGCTGGATTTCTTGTTGATCTTCTGGGGGAGGGGCCTGTTGTAGTGATTCTCACGTGTCTTTGCCTCAGGCACTGCCCTTACCAGGGGCCGGGCTGAGTAATCCGCTCGGGTTTGCTTTCAGGAGCTTTTGTTCCCTGAGCGCTTTCCGTAGAGTTCCGGAGGACGGGAATACAAATGGCGGCTCCTGGTCTTTGGCTCGGAGAAGCCGAGAGCCCGGGGCCCCACTCCTCTATGCGCCCACTCTCAGAGAACAGCGCCCAGTAACTCCGGTCTGCCTGACCTCCGGCCGCGCTCCGAGCTCACCAAGCCTGGATTCACTTCTCCACCAGTCCCAACAACCACTTTCAGAAAGTGGTTGTTTTTCTGTTTTTCTGTTTCTAGAATTGCTGTTCTTCTTCTCTTTGATCTTCCGATGGATCTGTAGGTGTTTGCAATCTTTCGATAAGCTATCTAGCTGATCTCCTGCTAGCTGAAGTAGTCTCAGCCTGCTACTTCCCCGCCATCTTGACTCCTCCAATTTATGTTCTTTTATATGGATTGTATTAGTTCTTTTATTAGAAACTGTTGTGCTAAATTATATTATGTGGACCATGTTCAAAATTAATAGAAGCTCCATGCTTAAAGTATAAATATATTGTTTTTCTTTCTCTTTAGGAAACATTCAAGTAATATGAGATCAGAATCATTGAAGTTACTTAATAAGAATGGAGGTTTCAAATCTCTGTTTCTAATGCTGATTCATTATAAGATGTTGAGAAATTTTTTTCCCTGATCTGTTGTAATTTTAGTAATGAGCCACCTTGAAAATGTAAGCTGTTAATTAATAAGGCTGTGTCTAATTGTAGCTGCTTTATATCAGTGTCTGGCATTCTGAACAGTAATCAGATATTAATGTACCCTCACATACACAGAGTTCTAACCACCATCTCCCCATAATTTATTCTTCATCCACCCTCTCTGTTTAGCTCTCCCTATAGCTAGAGTCAGTCAAGTGCCTCCCATCTCTTGCAGTAATTACTGTATTGTAATATTTTTACCTTTAGGAAATATAGAGTTTATTTTATCCCCTAAATCAGTTCAACTTGTGTCATTGTCTTTTATTGGTCACATTTCATCTTTGCCTGTTTCTAAAGTGAGCTCTCTGAGTCTGTCTATACTCAACTTTTAAACTTTTCTCAACATGATAAACCTATTTCAATCACGGCTATAACTGGATCCCATTCCCTGGCTGAAATGGAAATGATTTTGATAGGGATTTTGTAGCAGTTATAATACTTAAATGTTAAATGGGCACACTTTAGGGGAAAGTGTTATTCCAGTTAGCATGAAAATTTATTAGGCAGTTGGAGGTTCTAGACCATGACTCGAGCATGTCTAAAGATCTCACTGTAATGATAAACGTTTATTTTTAAAAGAATAAAACCAACATGGTATTGGAAAACAAAATCTCATTTCGAAGAATTCCATGAAGATAAAAACCAAATGGAATTGGAATGATGGAAAAATCAGAAGTGAGAGGATGGCAGCCACTGGAATCGAGGACGAGTATTATTTTTCTTGGAAGAGGCTGGAGAAGATCTAAGAACAGAGCTCTGCAATAAGAAGAGTGCCATATACAAATAAGCTTGGTTAAGGACTGGTATCAGGAGAATCAGTTAGCAACTGCACTGTAAATAGATGTTCCCTCTGCGTGTTCTACCATTCATGACTGTTGCCTTCTCTAAAGAGGTGCACCTTCCAGTGGACTTGGCATGGACTCCTTTTGTGGGGTCTGAGAGAGCAGCATGGCAGAGCTCCATGAAACTCTGGAACTTTTCCAATTGACTCACATGAACATATGCCTCCACAGTCTCCCCACCCCCACCACACCAGTTTACCGAAACAGAGCTGTTGTTGAATTTTGAGCTGTTATAACTACAGGTGTGGGACTTCTCCACCTGATTCCTTGTTCTTGGCCCCCATTTCCCCACAAAGCTTGCTTTTGGACACATGCTATCTACTTCCATAGAGCACAGAACCAAGTCTTAATTCAATGAAGTTAGGGTTGGGGAGAAGGGAGAGTTTATATAAATACAGAGGAAATTCCTGTCAACTGCTTAACCAATTAGAAGTTCATTCATAAATGTACAAGCACCAGGAACACCAAGGTTATAGGGAAAACAAATAGCATGAAGAGGGACACGAAGATGAAAACTATAACAAATGGAAGTGTCTCAAAGGAAATAGAGAAAATATCCAACACAGCATTTTGAAAAATTGCTAATTGTTAGTTTTGAAGAGATTTCAGAAAATACCACTTGCCAAAAAGAATAGGGAACCATAGAATGGGAAACACTTTGGGGAGTTAAACAATATGAATGCTAAAGTACAAAATTTAGTGAAGAGGATGAGTAATGGAATGAACATGGCTGAAAGGAAAATCGACATATGGAAGATAAAGTTGGAAAAATCTGCAAAGTGTAGGATAAAACTTTGAGATGAGAAATATACAAGTATATTTAGCAAGTCTTAGTAGAAGTTCCATAAGAAAAGGAAATGAGTATAAAGCTAAAAAGAGGGGCACCTGGGTGGCTCAGTGGGTTAAGCCTCTGCCTTTGGCTCAGGTCATAATCCCAGGGTCCTGGGATCAAGCCCCGCATTCGTCTCTCTGCTCAGCAGGGAGCCTGCTTCCTCCTCTCTCTCTCTCTCTGCCTCTCCGCCTACTTGTGATCTCTTCCTGTCAAATAAATAAATAAAATAAAAAAAAAGAAAAGCTAAAAAGAGAAAATTACCTAAAGTTGTGCAAAGTTCAGGTCTCAGGAGACCTTGAAGGTGAACTGAATACTAAGAAAAATTAATGAAAAAAAGAAGATAAGGTGTAAAAATAACTTGTTTCAGTTTAAAAATTCTTTTTTTTTTTCAGTTTAAAAATTCTAAGAGAAAAAAAAAATTCCTAAAAGCTTCTGGAGACATGAAAATAATTCATTTATAGGAGGAAAGAGCAATAATCTTAGCAACTCTGGATGCTTTGGTGCAGTGACTTAAAAATTATACCAGGATGACAGTCAATTTGTTATTCTCAATGATAATTTAAGCTTTCCATTAAACTTTATGCAAAAATTCATATTTTGAACATGTAGAAACCCAGAACATTATACATGGTACAAAATATTAAGAAAAATTGCCCGGTAATACTTAGGAGAAGAGAAAAAGCGAAGAGGATAAGTTGCAATGTAAGACAGAGTGACATCACAGTATAACTGGAAGAATCTTTAAAGGGAGTTGGGAGTCTTGTTATTGTTGACAAAGCAAGAATTTAAGGTAGAGGTATTTTTCTTAAAGCTACATTGATAACACTAGCAGAACTAAAAAGAACTACTCCTACTAGGGATTGACTCTTGGAAGCAATTCTAGGGATGCAGAATTTGAGGGATTTTTACTTTTCTGCCTTTCTGTATTTCTTGAAATGTATTTTACCATGTAAGTATATGATTTTTATAATGATAACAATGGCAAAAATAACTCATCTTGAAAAGAAAAAGTCTCATGTTCTTTGACATAGGATCAAAGAGTTTTCTCTTTTTAAAATTTCACAGATGTTTCAGATTTTTTTTTTTTAAACAGTGGAAAGGGATCAAGGCAAATAAATGGTAGAAGCAGCATTATTAGGGAATGGCAATGGAGGAAGGTGAGGAGGGCTGGAGGCTGAAGCAGCTACTATAGGTCAGGAGGAGTTAGGAATAAAATGGATTATGATCAGACGTCTAGCTCTCGCAGCAAGGAAAATTAACAAGAAGAGTGGGCTTCCTGCTTGTGACCAGTGTAGTTTTTCGGGGTCCCATGCTCAGTAGTATTTCTTGCTTAGGGTTTCCTGCTCTGTGGTTGCACTCTTGAAATTCTGAATCATTTTACCTTTGAATTTGTATTTTGTAAGAGAGTCCAGTGTAGTGCTGGAGTAGGCACCTTGGGCTCTGAACCTAGGAGCCTTGGAGCTTTGGCTCAGATGTGGTACCCCCAGCTCCGCCTTCCCACTTTTGTAGTATTGGTCCTCAGCCTCCTGGTTCCAGCCAGTTGGTTCTCTGGGTTCTGGACGGCCCATCCCCACTTCACCAAGACTATAACCCTCCGGTTCACAGTCATGTTGGTGGGAGATGTGTATATTCTGATCCTGCCCTGATTCTGGGGGAATTTGGGCATTGGAACAGGGAAGGTAGGGGTTAGTCAAACATTTCATGGTGACTTAAGGTGGCATAAAGTTGTGACCATCTCCTTTCCAGACCACCAGTGCCATGGTGCAGTCTGTAGGCAGTGTGGCTAGGGGCCTGCAATGGAGTGAATGTTAGTTGAAACTTCTCAAAATGCCTATGATGAAACCCTAATGTGATGGCATTTAAACATAGGGCTTTGGGAGGAAATTAGGTCATGAGGGTAGAGCCTTCATGAATGGGATTAGTGCCCTTATGAGAAGAGACCAGAGAGCTTTCTAGTTCTCTTTCTACCATGTGTGGATGTAGCAAGAAGAGAGCCCTCTGTAATCCAGAAAGAGAACAGTCACCAGAAACTCAGCCAAGCTGACTCTCCGGTCTCAGACTCTAGCCTCCAGAACTGTAAGAAATAAATGTTTAAGCCACTTAGTCTATAGTAATTTGTTATAGAAGGCCAAACGAAGACAGAGCATTTCCCATTGCCTCTCCAGGTACCAAGCAAAACACAGCATGGCCATTGCAATACATTAAGAGTATACCTATCTGCTTTGGGGTGGGGCTGCAGGCCGAGGGGAAGGAAAGACTGACTTCCTTGCTTCCAGCAAGTTCCATCACTAGGCCCTCAAATTATGTAGCCATCCCTAGAAGTCAGTGCCATGTAAAACGATGGCCATGACATCATTGGGGCACTACCCTGCTCTTTCTATGAAGGGCGGGGGGTCATGATTCTGTCTTCCTATTGCCAAGAGGTGATGGAATGTCAGGAATTCTTGTTGATCTTCATGCTGGCATGCTTGGCACAGCCATAGATACTTCCTGAGATGATTGGGTCTTTCGCATTCTTAGTAATATCTTCTCTCAGAATAGTGACCGGGCTGCTCCAGTTCCAGATCACGTTTTTCTACGTAACTCACCTCTTTTGGCATTTTTATTTCCATGCATTTTGCTTTCTATTGTAGGCTGCTCTTATTTGTACTTTCCAGTCTCTCAGGCTTTTCTTCTTTGTTCCTAAACTAGTGGTTAGATTTAATTTATCTCTTACAAGACCTAAAAATAGGTGGAATTTTAGATGCTTACTCGTATTTATTCTCTCTCAAGCTATTTTTCATTTTGGAAATAGCATTTTTCAACATGTCATTATTTGTTCTTTGAGCTTATCTTGAATACTTTGTCTAAATCAAGATACAGTTCTCCTGAAATTTTGGAGTACATCTGTGCTTTTAATTAACTTTATTCCTGCTGATCTTCATTTGAGTTCCATTTGAAATAATTTCTGAGAACTAAAAGATCTATAAGGCTCAGTCCGGGGGCCTGACAACGAACACATAAAATTCTCCCTTAGAATTTTTCGGGAGGCTTTTGTAACCAAACAAATTGATAGTTCATCCACCTAATGCACAGCAAGCCAGTAAAAACTGACAACCAAGCTTTTGCAGTGAAGGAACAGGCTGTTTATTGTCATGCCACCATGTGGGAGAGTGGGAACCTAACGCTCAAAAGCCCTGAACTCCCTAATGGCTTGCAAGTGAGGGTTTTTGAAAGCAAAATTTGGGGCAAGGGTCTTCTGAGAAGGTGGATGCCATTGATTGGAGGCCCATGAGGTCATGCTCTCAGGTGTTACTTACTAACTAAGGCTTTGTTTGGTTCCCTCCATCTCAGGAGACTTGGAGTCTGAGAAATGTCTTTGTTCTGTATGTCAGAGATTTCATGAGTGTTGTTTAACTACTGGTCGGGCAGGTCCTTTTGAGTGATAAGCACTCCTATCCCTTGAGCTTAGGCCTGTGTGTTCCCTGGCTGGTCCAGCCATGCCTGGGGGGTGATAAGGCCTCCAGTGTTCATTTCTCCGTCTGAACTGAGAAGACAGACCCCAGCTTCACTGCCTCTACTTGAAGTAGAAGGAAAATATATAAGTTAAAAGTCTTTTAAACCCACTTTATATTTCATTTTGGTGTTCAGTTGATCATTAGGCATATTTCATATAAAATTTGTATCAGTGTTTCAGATAGTACCATCAGTATTTCTTTATTCCTTTATACTTTCTCACCCAGCCACTAGAATGGTCCAGATCTCCTACTTTAGAAATAGCAAATAGGAAAGGTAGAAACAGAGATGAGGGTGAAGTGGGAAGAAGAAAGTGCATTAGACATTTTTGCCAGGTCACTGCGACCTCCTAAGGCAGAGCTTGGAGAACACCTTGACAAACCTGAAAGTCATCCAGCTTTCATATTCTTCAATTAATATTAGATGATAGCAGGCAATGCTATAAATAGACTCATTATGATAAAGGCAGAAAAATGAAACTGTAATATTTTCTGTATCTTCTGTGTGCCAGGCAATATACTAAATGCTTTACATATGGTGTATTATTTTGTCTTCACAATCCCTCTGGGAATAGCATATTATCCCATTTTTGTAAGAGAGAGCAAAGGCTTGAAAATGATAACTTACCATAGTTCAACAATTGAAGGCTGGTAGAGCTCAGTTTCATTCATAAGTCTGTCTGATTTTTGAATACTCCGCTGCACTACTCTGAGAATTCTATTCTTCCTTATTTGTATTTGCTTCGTTTTCCCTATAAACTCCGTGGACTAATATTGAACTTTAATTTTAACGAGACAGCCTGCTGCCTGACCTGTAAAAACCTCACCTTTTCTCTTAGGAGCCATCTTAATTTAAAGAGCTGCCAGTCCAGGAAGGGTCAGTAATCTCCTTCCTGTTGAATTATCATGCCTCATACACTTTGTTTTATGGCTTCAGATTAGAGCTAAAGTCCTCCCTTGTTATTCATTGCCTTGTTTCAATAAGGACAGAGTTGGTTAATGTTTTACTGGGAAGATCCCCAGTGGTTGCATTCTGGCATGTGAGAAAAATTGGATTTATTTATCAATATATAACCAGCTGTGTGGGAGAGATCTTTCCCCACCCATTTTCTTCCTTGTTAGTTACTTGATTTGGGAGAAATGTGAATAGTGAAAGGAGATACAAATTTTGAGGTTTTGGTTCTTGAAAGAGAAGAGTCACTTCTGAGCCCAGTTTCCTAATCCTATGCCTCATAACCCCAATTTTTAAATTCTTAATTCAAAAAGATCATGGATAAAAGCTAAGCCAAAATCAAGGTGAGAGAGAAAGTTGTTAGCCATGTTAGCGGCACGGACAGTCATTCTTTGCAGTATTCCATTGACTTTGTAATTTGAAAACCACATAGTCCTAGATGAGGGTAGTTCAGAAGCAGCAAAATGAGAAGGATGACAGCCTAACAGTGCCAGCTACAACTGTATACACAGTGTTTGGGGCTTGGTACTTGAGAGGCCTCCTCAGAAATCACCTTTATAGACTCTTCTTTGAAGCTCTTGGTAGTCCTCTACCTGAGGACTTTTCGTGTCCTCTCATTTTCTTCTCCTACTTTAAAAATTTTACTCAAGACATTTACATAATGTTTATTTTACAGAAAAATTTAATTCCATGAACAAAATACATCAAAAGCAAGAAAATAATCATGATAAAGTCCTTTGCTATTCCTTTGTATAGTTAGACAGTATGCGGCATCTCTGTAGTATAATCATGGTTTCATTTCAAGAATTTTAACTAAAGAAAATGGTGGAAAGAAAGCCATTTTCTGAGTTCAGATTCAGCGTTCAGTTTTAGAATAATTAAAATGGTATCTGGATAGTTCAACCTATTTGTGTCTTCTCTGGGTTGCTCCCTGAATTAGTTTCGGACCGCCATACCAAAGTACCACAGACTGGGTGGCTTAAAACAAAAGAAATTTATTTTCTCACAGTTCTAGAGGCTAGAAATCTAAGGTCAAGGTGTTGGCAGGATTCGTGTCTTCTGAGGCCACTCTCCTTGGCTTGCAGTTGGTCATTCTTCTCCCTATGTCTTCCTTCCCATGCTATTTCCTCCGTGTGTGTCTGTGTCCTAATCTCCTCTTCTAATCAGGACAACAGTCAATGGATTAAGTCCCATCCGTATGACCTCATTTTACCTTAATTCCCTCTCTAAAGATCCTATCTTCAAATACAGTCACAGTCTGAAGTATACATTCTGGTGTAGGAGAGAAAAAATAATTTTCCCTTTACCTTCTAGGTTCTTGTCTGAGAACCCCCATCCCTAATCATAAAACACAAATTAGCAGGAGAAAAACAAACATACTTCTTGTATACTTCTTGTATACGTGGGTGATGCCCAGGACAACTGAGTAAACCCCAAAATGGCCTAAGCCATCACCTTACAGACCATCTTCAGCTAAAGACAAAAAATGTTTGTGGGTGGGCGGGGAGGTTAGTGATGATAGGTTACTAGGAAAAACATAGTTAACAAACAACAAAGATGTGATTGTTATGATGCCTTCTTTATTGATAAGATTTTCCAAAGATTTAGTCATCCTTTTCTGCCTGGTACAGAGAGGGAGACATTCTTAAAATTGGAAATTTCCCTAATAAATGGAAGTTTGTCATACAAAGGGTTAACTCCTACCTGGATTTCAGAGCTTCTTTTGTGTCTATTGTTTCTTAAAACTAATTAGCCCAAAATAATCAGTATACCAAAAAAGTGTATTTGGGATGCAAATTCCGCATTCCTTCAGGGGGTTAGGACTTTGACATGTGAATTTCAGGGGAACACAATTCGGCTGATAATACCCCCTAAAAGCTATTCGCAAGCTGGCAGGCAGAGTGTTCCTTGCTTAACACCAGTCAGACTGAGTCACTTCTCAGCTCGCAGTTGCTTTCTTAATGTTTCCATCAGGTGCCTGGAGAGGAGGCACTCAATTCATATTTTTTGAATGAATGTGTGTTTTAAATATACTTTTAAAACTTCAGATTGGTGTTAACACCTGTTTAATCAAATGTGGCTCTGTCTACATTTTCTAAAAAAATTCCATATAATAATCATCTGTTTTGGCATTCCAGACTTTTTTGGGTTATGTTGTTTCAGGTATATTCTGTATGTTCAGTGCATCCTAAAGAGAATTTGCAAGGCACGGAAAGGTCAAAGGTCAACAATTTCATGACTCTGTCCTTTAGTCCTGGACAACTTATCTTACATCTTGTGGGCAGCGTATTTCTCAAAACCACATGTAACTGATGCAACATTTCATTCTAAATATTCATACAAAGTAGAGCAGGCCTTCTATTTGATGTAATTCTCTTGATATCAGAGGAAATGTGCATCAAACTTTCTATTCATAAAGTATAACATCGTGCTTTTAACAGCAGGCTCGGTAATTAGTTGGGCAATTAAGGGACCATAAATTATAATTTTAACTCAGATAGACATCCTCTCTAACACCTTGGGAAGTCCATTTACCATTACTCTCTCTATTTTCCCATCTATAAAATAAGTCTAAATATAGCTGCTCCATAAACTTGCTGACAAACTAAAGAAAGATAGGTTTAGAAATGGAGGAAGTTTTGCAAGGTTGTCTGGGTAGGTCCCCAGCTTCCAGGCACATTAATTTTGTAAGGATGGACAGTTGGCCTTCTGTATTTTATTCTTGAGAATTATATGTATTTGATATGTTTTAATGTTATTTTTGTAGAATTTTATTTGAAAAACACTACAAAGTGATTTTCATGTATTATAAGTATGCATCAGATAGAAAGCTAAATACTAGCTAATGTCTGCTACAGAGGTGAATATATTTACCAGCTGCAGCTTTGTTGCATCTTCTATTTCAAGGTCAATCATTAAAGTATTTAAACTAAGGTAATCTACTTTCATTAAAGGTATTAGTACCTGCAGATCCTGATTCACGGCCTCCTCTCCACAGATCCCATTCCGGATTTGGAACTGAGCTATAATATTTCTTTCCCTTTCTGAAATCACATGCTCTTAGAAGTTCTGGCTTGTATTTCTTTTCTTATTTTGTCGCCTCTCTTTTTCTCTCTCTTGTTAATACATACTGTGTTACCACCAAGACCTTCAGTCAAACCTTTTATACATTTTTACAGTTCTGCATTTCTGTTATCCCAAAGGGTTTTATTCCTATAATATTTACTGTTGGGCCACATTTATTCGTGTTATCTTTTTTTGGGGAAAAAAAAAAAACTACACGTAACCTTCCTTTGTACATACAGTTTTCCACTGCACTCTTCCCTTGGGACCCTGATGGAGTTGAAGTTCATAATACTTCAGAGGTAGCACATTTTAGAATGGTGTCACCTGGGTGCCCTACGGGAGTAGTTCCCAATTTGGGTACAGGAAACAGAAGTTTACCAATATCCTGACCTCATAAGGTCATGTGTTAAAGAAAAGAATAATCCTGATGCCTATTAAATTCTTGACACCTCTTCAGCTGTCCATAGGTGTTAAAACTATGGTAATAGGGGCAGAGAGAGATGAAGCTCAACTCCACATAAAAGAACAAGTAGGGATATTTAGCTGGGGAGGGGGTGGGGTTTGTGGATGGAAAATTATCAAGAGTAAGGGAAATTCTTGCTAAACGGATCTAACAATTGTTGAAGGCGGGCCAGGGTGAGGAGATAGCAGGTGTGAGATGGTAGGGCACGAGGGATTTGATAGATTTCAAGCATGATCAGATAGGGATCTGCTTTTCACAGATCCTTTCATTTTCCTTTTTTCCACAAACAGTTATGAAACAATTTATTATTAATAAATTGTGTTTCTATAACACCTTTCTTCTGCCGGGGCTCCCAGGGTACACTATATACAGAAATAAAAGACAAACAAACAATTATTTCTTATACCTCTTAACTCTGCCTGTTGTCTGAAGCAATCATTGTTAATCCCAAGAATTTCGCAAGTATTTTGAGTTAAGTTCCATAAAATCATCCAGTCTTGGAGGATGGCAGCCTATTACGATGAAATATTTGGAGGATGAAGAGCTTTAAACTTTAAAAACAACTAAGAGATGTATGAAATCTGACTTTCCGGACAGAAAGAGCCTTAAAGAAAGTGAAGAAATCTGTAAATGTTATATATTTGGGGGAAGATTTTTATAAATATCTAGCCATATCTTAGCCAGAAGAACTTACTCTAAATAACTAGTCACTTTAAAGTTTAAAAAGTGTTTTTAAAAATCTAGATTAGTCAAAGAATTAGTCAAAGAATATGATTAACTGTATGTTTTTGGTAAAATTTGAATAACTGTGATAACAATGGCTAGGTTTTGTGCATATCACAACTATCTTTCATTAATTTGTCTTAATCTTCAGTTGCAAAAAGCAAAGAATGGGAAATCAGTTGAAAACAAAGTATACAGCATATAGCTCCAAAGCATCATGGATGAAAGTCTAATAAACATGGGATTATTTCAAAGACAGATACATATTGGATGTGCAAACAATGACCAACTTCTCATCGAGTATAACTGAACTCTTAGAATCCTATAAACATAAAAGGTGCTTTTTTTCTTAGACCTCACTACAAATAAAACAAGTTCTATTTTCTTTTTGTTTACACGTGATAAATTTTCATGTCTGCGTCACTTAGATTATAAACAAGAATCATTGTCTGAGATCAGACACTTTGATATAGACTTTTACAATTAACTGTTTTCTCTGGAGATTACCTAAAGTTTAGACATTTCCTTGATTTTGGTCACTCTGGGAATTAGGCTGTAGCTCACGGTAACTGACTCCTCTGAGGTCACTTGTTAGAGTTAATACCTTTAAAAAAAAATCAATAATCAGAACCACAACTTGTCTGAAACCAATTGATGATATGTAAGTCTATTTGTTTTCAGAGAATTCTGCACACTGACATGGTTCTTGACATCAGAGGGCAATGATGGAGTGGTTAATCATTTGTTCTCTAGCCTTACACATATCTGAACTTGTCATTAATCATCAGCATCTGTGGGTGTGCTTGCATCTTTTTTTTTTTTTTTTTGGACTGGTGAGTTTTAAAAAATATATATATATAACCGGTGAATAATGATTAACAGAAAGTGTACGGAGAAATATCAGTGCTGTCAGTTCATTGTTTTGTGCTTAACTTTTGCCAGTATTCATTACTACAGAAGAATATTTGAATGACTTCATGTCAACACTATGACAAGCGGTTCAATCTTTCAGAAATATTCATGAAATACTTCGAAGCCATGAAAATTTTCACATAATGATAAATCATCTCTCTCTGTTTCTCTTTGTGTATATGCCTGGGTTCAGACTTGGAAGGGTATGTCCCTCCAAACCTGAAGTATATTTTAGGTGTGGGTTATTTCAGGGTCCTGGTTAATTTTCTCCTTAGCTGTGTATTTATTTCCACATGGTTTAAAAATTATTTAGATTCTATCTTTAAGTCTAACTGTATTCTTTCCAATTTAGTTGTATCTTAGTTACATTTCAAGAAGATTCTTAGACCTGGGGGTGGGGGGTGAATTCTCCATATACTTTCTGGTACCAGACACTAAACTGTCTAGGGTTGGCTCTGGCCTTAAGGCCAAACGCCACTCACATGGGAGTCTCAGTAGGTAGAGTTGCTTAGTCGCCTTTTGGTTGGGTGAAGCTGAGGCTTTTTCTTTTCTATAAATTTTATCATACCTAGATTGGTCTTTTCCAAGGACAGAATTTTTAGCTGCTAGAATGTGAGGCACACAAACCATGGCTCTTGGCATTTACTCTCATGGGTCTGATCAGTTACCCAGTTGGACCTCTAAGCATTCCGCTTTGACCAATTAGTGGAAAAATACATGAACAAAATCCCACATTGGTCAGATCTGGCTTTTATAAGCAAAGCAGTAGCCATGTGTGACTTTATGAATCCATGCTCCTAATCACTGAAAACCCCAGACAAGTTTCTTTGACAAACATAGTCTCTGCCTTCTTTGTGTCATGTATTTGCTTCTTGAATCTCCAGTGCCTTACTAGTTCTTTTGTTTTTCAGTGTGCAGTGTTTAATCCCTGCTGGTTCCACCCTTAAGTCCCACGGTCTCATAGAATGTTTACAAGAAATAGTTCCAGCATTCCTTTTTGGATAGAGAAATCAGAATTCAGAAGATTGACTTGACTTTAATGATTGGAAATAGTGGTATTTCAGGCATTTGGCCCATGATTCACCTTTTTAAACCTTCTGTGGTATGTAGGAGACACTCAATAAATATTTCTTAAGTGAATGATTGAACACTGAATTAATCTTTAATGGTGCCAGCAAACCCCGTACCTTATCATGCACCTTCATTTGCTGGTTAAACATTTCAGGGTTTGTTTTATTTTTTACTCTGATACAGTCTGAAATTCAAACTCCTTATCTTGTCAGTCAAGTTGTAAAATCATTTGCATCATACATATTTTCAGTCTTACCTTGCATTGTGTCCTAGCAAAAGAGAACATTAAAAAATCATTAATGCTAATACTAAGTCATATACTTATTATATATGAATAGCATACATATAGTACATTCTTTTTTTTTAAATGATGGGTTGGGTACCTGAACATCACATATTAGGTATTTGAATATTATCTCTTTTCAAGACTACAAGATTCTATATTGAGAGCCAACTGGATGAGATTCTCCTGTTCATTCATTTTTAGTGATGCTAACCTAAAATCATTATGATGATGTAGTGAATATATCTGTGGAGTATTTTTTTTTCCAATTTATTTATTTTCAGAAAAACAGTATTCATTATTTTTTCACCACACCCAGTGCTCCATGCAAGCCGTGCCCTCTATAATACCCACCACCTGGTACCCCAACCTCCCACCCCCCCGCCACTTCAAACCCCTCAGATTGTTTTTCAGAGTCCATAGTCTCTCATGGTTCACCACCCCTTCCAATTTACCCAAAAGCACATACCCTCCCCAATGTCCATAACCCTACCCCCCTTCTCCCAACCCCCCTCTCCCCAGCAACCCACAGTTTGTTTCGTGAGATTAAGAGTCACTTATGGTTTTTCTCCCTCCCTATCCCATCTTGTTTCATGGATTCTTCTCCTACCCACTTAAGCCCCCATGTTGCATCACTACTTCCTCATATCAGGGAGATCATATGATAGTTCTCTTTCTCCGCTTGACTTATTTCGCTAAGCATGATACTGTGGAGTATTTTTTTGGTTAAATTTCTTTGGCTGGCTGATATACATTTAGAATTTCTTCTTTATTTTTTCCTATAATTTTTAATTGTTGAAATGGAAAGAAAAAGTCAAATGAATACAACTTTAAATTAAGTATCAATATATAAAATGATACACTTTGTGAAATGTTATGATGAAATTAATTAGTAGATAAAAGCTAAGTTCAGGAAATCCTGGAAACAGGACTGTATGTATGAAATTGTAGTACATATTGAATGTGAACACTTCCCACCTGCTTTTGAAACATTTTAAAAAGATGAAGAAAATTATGTTTTGACAATGATAAAAACAATGGAAATTGGTAATATACAAAATATTTTTTTTTCTAGATTTTGTATATACTTAGGATGAGCAGTTCCTAAAACAATGAAAAGACTGGGAAGATAGATCTACCTTTATATTACTAAGACTTTTGCCTTAATTTTTCTAGCTATATATTCTGGTGTTTCTTCTCAGCATCCAAACATGTTTAAATATCTTTCTTTTCAAAGATAAAACACCAAACCACATTAAACTAAAAACACTGTCTCAATTTCTTATCTAGCTTCTACCTTTTCCAATTTTGTACCAGATCCAAGATTCTCACAAAACTTGTCTACCTAAGTGGCGACATTTCATTGCTTTCCATTCACTCCTCAGTCCACTCTGGTCTTGCCTTTTCTTTCTTGATTTCACAAAACTGGTTTTCTCTGAGACCATGAGTAAGATCCTCGTCTTTAGATCCATTTTGATATACTTTGCTTCTCAGCAGCAACTGACACTCTTGACCACTCTTCCCAAAATACTTCCATTGACTGCAGCTGTGTGCATCTTTCTTTTACCTTTCAGGTTATACCTTTCCTTGACAGGCTCTTCTTTCTCTCTTTGGCCATTAAATATTGAAATTCCTCACAACCCAATCACACTCCCTTCTTTTTGTGTGTGTATTATCCCTAGGGTGTCATCTTTACATCCATAATTTAATTTACCATCTGTACAATTAAGAACTCTGAAATTAATGTTTTGATCTCAGACTTCTCTTGGCTCCAGATTTGCATGTATGGATTGTATCTACTTAAAAATTTCTTTTTTAGATGTTTCTAAGGTGTCTTAAACTCAGCACACCTAAAACTACACCCATGACCTCTGTCCCAAACTCCATCCTCCTCCTGTGTTTCCTATGGCAGTGAACAATGCTATCCATCTGATCACATCTCATTCATTCTTCTGTGCTGTGCTCCAGCTGCACTGGCCCGCCTGCCATTCTTTGAATAAACCAAGAAAATTTCCATCAAAAGACCTCTGTACTTGCTTTTCCTTTTGCCTGGAATGTCCTGCCTCTAAATCTTTCCAGGGCTATTCCTGGAAAGTCTTTATTCACTTCTCATCTCAAACATGACTTTCTCAAAGAAACTTTCCCCTGAGCACCTTATCTAAAGGAGTGGCTTGCCTACCCCTGCTGTTCTCTACGTATTGCTATTTTTTTTAATGCTTATAAATATCTATTGTGATGTTATTTTTATATATGTATTGCATTTTCCCAAACTAGAATCTAAGCTCCTTAAAGAAAGTTACCTTTTTGTATTGTTCTTAACTGTCAAAAATAGTGTTTATTAAATACTACTAAAACTGTCAAAAATAGTGTCTATTAATAGTAAATTGACTAAAGTCAATTTTTCTTATCGGTTGTCAAATTCATTCCTCTTTATCCCTTTGCCACTACCCTAGTCTGAGCTACCATCCCCTCTTGTGTGCAGTAGCTTCCTTAATTATGTTCATTTCGTTACTTTTCAATACACATATTTCCCACCCTGCAACTAGAGTGGGATTTTTACAGAAGATCTGATAATGCTTCTTTACTTCTTAAAAACATTCGGTCATTTCCCCATTTTTCTTAAGGTAATGATAAAAATCTTTAACATGGGTTATGCAGCCTTGAGTGATCTCCATCATCTTACTGCTTTCCCCACTGGTCTCTTTCTTCTGACTGTTCTGGTGTTCTGAAGATTCTTCAAATGAACCATTTTCTTCCCATTTTGAAATCGTTCATATTTTTCTTTGGTTTAGAAGTTTATTCTGCTGCATTAACTCACAGTTCTGGGCTTAATCTGGTTAATTCGTACTTACTTCCCAACTTAAGTTTGATGTCCGATATGCTATGTGTCTGCCACTGTGCTAAAATATAATGGCGATCTATTTTCTTACCCTTTCAATCTAGAACAGAAGCCTGATATAAATTCACTGGGCTCCCAAAACTAACTCTTTCTAAATGCTTTTAGCCCTTTTGCAATTTGTAAATATATGTCTTTATACATTTATGGAATTGTTTTTACTCTCTCACTAAGCAGTAAGCTTCATGATTTGCAGTACAGATACGTGGAGTGACTAAATGCATCAGGTCTATTCAATAAACACTTCTCGAACACTATGGTACATATTAGAATCAAACTTGATTTCAGTAATTAATATGATAGTATTTTGCATATTTGTTAAATATCTACAGTGAAGATAATTCCATGGTTAAAATTTGAAGCATCTGTTATTACATATTTAGCTCAAGCTTTATATTTTGTAACATCTTTTTTCTTTCTCTTGTAGAATCTAAGTTTCATTTCTCAGCCTATCTCTAATTATGCCTAATAGGAATTTTGCTTGTGCTCTTGTTTACAGTATTCTTTGATGAAATTGCAACTTTGGTCAAATATAATCCTGATTGAATGGGCTCAGTGGTCTTTGCCACAAGCATTTAAATTAATCTGTTGGCAACACGGAGAGAACACATTTCTTTCTATTTGGCAGGATATTAACTCATTTCAGCCATGGAAGCTGTCATTTTCTGAATGGTATCCTAGTGGCTGGCAAAAGTTAATGCAGGTTTCCAGTCCCTTTCTCATGCCAATGGTACAATTTACATACTGAGAATCTGGCTAGACATACGTTGAATTAAACCAATGCCTGGTATAAAACACGATGAGTTCGGTTCGGCAAGGGTGTTTTGAATTCTACTCTGTGAAAACTCTTTTTAGCACTAGTGGGGGATAGAATAAAAGGTATGAGAGAGTCAGGAGTTTTAATAAGGTTGTAGTCTTACTGGGATAATAAAATTTAGTCACATTTCCCTGGGGGATTTCATGCCAATAGCATTAATTATTTTTGACTTCTGAAAACTGTTCCCCTGTTTCAAACTCCTTCTGATTACTCAGTTTTGAAATCTTGGAATTCTATCAGGCTAATCTTGTTTCTTTGATACCTTGAGTCTGGTAGGTCATCATGTGGTATGTCTTCCTCTTCAGCCCTTACTCTCTTTTTTTAACCCCATCATGTGCATTTCTGTGACCCATATTACTTTCTTTCCTCTTCAGTAAAAACATAAATATTTAAACCATTTCATAGAGCTCCGCCAATGGAATGTCACCCACATAGACAAAAATGTAAATGATACCCCATGGGCTGTGCAAGGAGGTGGACCTCCTATAGAGCATCATCTGGCCAACCATTGTTAAGTTGGTTTTCAAGTGTTTGATCCCTTCAAATGAAAAGAGATGCACTACTTAATTAATTTTAAAGTTTACTATCTCTAATAGTAGTAACTTCTTCCTACAGTATATGGGAGTCTGTCTTTTCTTTTTGGTTCTTACTTTTTCTTCCATTTAATAACCCAAGTATTTGGAGATACAAGGTGCTCTACAAGATCTGAACATCATCAGATATGTCCATCTTTTCTCTAAGCGTTTCTCATAAGGTAAATTGTCTAGACACCCTCAAAGCTGCTCTGAGCTGGATAATGCTGGAATGCACTTCTGTAGATTTTAATATTTTTTTCCTACAAATCTTTTTGTTTCCTCACAACTGGATTTAGTTTTACCCAAGGGACTACTAAATTCAGTTGTATTTAATATTGTAAAGATATACTATCATATTTCAAGATATTTGTTTTTAAATGTGATAAAGGGAAAGAACCATTGTGGGCAGAAGGATGCTTTAAGAACCTAAACCCAACAGGCTGACATTCCTTAAAATAATTAGTTGACAAAATTTTCATTTTAGTTATCATACAAGGCTAAAGAAACCAATAGTCTATATTTGATAAAGTTTAACAGACTCAAAATTGGAGAAGATATTTGAGCCTCTGTACTGAAGTGACTTTATTTTTATCTCTAACATGAATCTTTATTAATATTTCTAGGTGTAAAATATACTTGAAGTGACAAGTTTGACTTTGAATAATTGACTAATATAGCAAGTATTCTGTGCCTTGGAAGTTGGGACACTTTATACTGGATGACTTCAAGAAGATCAATATAATATTTCACATATCCTCCTTGTTAAAAGATTTGCTCATTTTCCAACAAAAAAGACATAAAAAACTCAAGAGACATTTTTTTTTTTGTTGTTCCCAGTATGTGTTCACAAGATAAGAATGATGTTGTCTCAATGCTTTTTCCTTTGGAATTTGATAACAAATAATTATTTAAGATACAAATCAAGCGAGCTAGTTAAAATAGAGTGTACTTTGTAAAAGCAGCCTATCTGATTTGTTGAGCACCTGCCTTGCAATTATAGCTGTTCATATTATTTCTATAATCCAGAGGCAAAAAGAAAGAGAACATAGCTACAGAACATGTAATTTCAGGAGAGATGGCCCTCTTCCCATTCTCTGTCATTGCATTAGATGGTAATACTACTTCAGGGACAGGACTTTGTAAAGGAAACAGAATCTCCTTTGTTTTTTCATACCAGCCCTATAAAACAGGGACCATTTTGATTTTGGATAGACTAGCCCAGGGAGCATCACCTCAAACTCTACCTGGATGAGCCAAAAAGTTATTTTCCTTAGTTCTCCTAAGATAGACTATGGCCCTTACTTTTTTTTTTGAACATCATTGTATCAAGTATATCAATGCTGTTTATTTTAGTACCCACACTTTTGAATGCACTACAGTATTTGAATTCTTCCCTTAACAGTATACTTCCACTTACATTCAAATGTCTCCAATGATGTATTGATTGCCATATGCAGTGGGTTTATTTCTATCATTCTCTTATTGAAACTTGAGGCTGCATTTGATGCTTCTGTGACATCTTATTGTCCCCTGCTTCTCATAATGCACCTCCTATGTCCTTCATGTGTTCCTGTTTCTTTATCCATCTCTTAAACGCTTGTGTTTCTCATGTGGCAGATCCTGCTAATTACTTACTCAATATCCATTCTTCCCCTTCTTTTTATCAATGAAATTCTGATTTTAATGGGAACAGACCATACTGCAAGTAAATATAGTCACTTCTCCAGACTCTTGAGCACAGTACTGGGCAATGAAATGGAATAAAATATTCTAGAAGATGGGCATATGGGAAAACTATTGCTTTCTTGATAGAAAAGGATACCTTTTCTACCACCCCTTCTTCTTGCCAAGAATGCAAAGCATGCACATCAGACGCCTGAAAATAGATAAGCCAGTTTGTGACCTTGAAGATGAGAGTCATTTGCTTAGGAAAGCAAAGCTGACTTAGGAAAGCAAAGGTTGATGGATCCTGGGTTCTTTCGTTCTTTCTTGGTCTGTCTCCCCCTGATTTCTCATTGTGTCATACAAATAAGTCTTTCTTTGGTTAAGCCAGTATGATTTTTGTTTACTTGCAGCCCAAAACAAGTCTTATCAATCTCTGCTATTGTATTGTGTTTTAAAATTTTAAGAAATGTTTATTTTTATATTTTTCATTTTTTACTTTGCCTTTATATTATTTTAACTATCACTTAACACAGTGTCCTTCACTTTAAAGAAAACTTCTTAACTGCAGAAGTTGGGTTTTCATCCATGTACCCAAACTACTTAGCACATGTCTGGGAAATCAAGAAGTCATTCTTTGATTCTTTATACATGAATAAGAAACAGATTCGGGAATCACAGAATCCATGGAAAGGTCAGCCATTTTCTTTTCAAGATTTTATCTATTTACTTATTTAAGGAGAGCACAAGTGGGGGAGGGTCAGAGAGTGAGGGAGAGAGAGAATCTCAAGCAGACTCCATGCTTCACATGGTGCCTGATGCTTGGCTTGATCCCTTGACCTGGAGATCATGACCAGAGCCGAAATCAAATGTTGGATGCTTAACCAACCCAGGTGCCACCCCAGTGCCCTAGATCAGCCATTTTTATAGTATTTGAACTTCTGCCTTTGTTATACTTTTTTTGGTAGAAAGTGTAATAATTTTTCGTGGGGCCCTAATTCATAGTAATTTAGTGCAAGGTTCCTGACCACCAGAAGTTGGAGAGAACTCAGTAAATACAGGGAGATCAGCTTTAAACAGATTAACTTCCCTAATGTAATAGAAAGGAAGGAGAGAATGGCTGGTAGTTAGTAAAATGGGGATAATGATGCGCTGACCTTGTGGGATTGAAATGGGTCAACACATGTGACATACTTAGTTAGAATACAGTAAATAAGCACAATATGTATAGTATATAAGTAGTTCCTAATATATTAGTTATTATTGTTGTTAAAATAACTTCTCCAAACTTCCTCTAATAAATCTAAGTTAGATATAGCTCCACTGTGTTCCCATTATACTGTGAGCATGTTTCTATTTTTGACTTATTGACAGGCTTTACAACATGGTGGAGTTCAAACCTAGAGTGTATGGGTTTGAATTTTAGTTCTGTTACTTACTGGCCATATGGTCCTGAGCATGTTAACAAAGTGGCTCCAGGTCCCCTCCCATAACAGACCAGGGCAAATCTTGCTTGTATTACACACCCCAGCCCCCTATTCTTTTCCTGACTTGCCTTGGCAGGAGTTCATCCAAAGCTGTGCCACAAGCAGTTCCAACAGATGGTCTCTTATAGCGGGGTACCTGGAGCCACTTTAGAAAACTCCTTTTCCGGGGCTGGAGGAGTGAGTAGGCAGGAGAGCACAGGAGTAGGGCTGTGGTGCCAGCAAGGTCCAAGGTAGTTCCTTGAGAATGGGATCTGCAACTGCCTGAGAAACCTCTTGCCTCTCCAGCACACGCTCTCAGATGAGTAAGCAAATCTCCCATGATCCCAGGTGTTTTGAAAACCTTTTTAAACTTCCACTTCTATGCTGTATCTCAGAGGGGCTGTCGTGTGGTCTCTTTAAGGATGGGGTCTTAGTTTCTCTTGTCCTCTGGCCTCTTCCAGAACAGCCTACTGATTTGTAAAGTTCCAGGTGCTAAGCCCCGCTGTGAAAGGATGTTAGGGCCCTCTGGTTTTCAAAACCATATGTTCTGGGCATTTGTCTTCCCAGTGCAGGTTTCTCATGCTTGGAGTTCCTGGTGTGGGGTCTGATCTTCTCCCTTCTCTTCACCCGCAGGGTCCCTGTTTGGCTCCCAATGGGTCTGTCCCCTTCTTGCTCTCTTCATCTCTTCTCTCTCTCTCTTTTTTTTCTCTGTGGAGAGTCTGTTCTGTGAGTTGTTTTCTGGGTTATTTATACTGATGTGGACATTATGTAATTGTATCCAAGGAATGAGGTGAGCCTAGGGTCCTCCTACTTGGCCATCTTCCTTCCCTGGAAGTTAGTAATCCGTTATTTTTATCTGTTCATTTATCAGTGGACACTCAGGTTGTTTTCAGGTCTTGGCTATTGTAAATAGTGCTGCAGCAGACGTGGGTGGGCAGATGCCTCTTTGAGACAGTGATTTCATTGCTTTCAGATACGTACCCACAAGTGGACTTGCTCCTATTGTCAATAGGACTTGATCCTATTGTCATTCTATTTTTAATTTTGGGGGAGCCTCTAGAGTAGTTGTGTGAATTTACATTCCCACCAACAGGGCGCCAGCGTTCCCTTTTCACCACATCTTGGCCAGCCCTTGTTATATCTTGTCTTTTTGATAGCAGCTATTGTAACAGGTGTGAGGTGATTACTTCACTGTGGTTTTGATTCCTATTTCCCTGATGATTAGCAATGTTGACACCGTAAAAAAAAGATATATTAATTTATTTTAAAGAGAGTGAGAGAGAGAGAGAGAGAGGATCTCAGGAAACCCTGAGGTTATGACCTGAGCTGAAATCAAGAGTCAGATGCTTAACTGACTGAACCACTCAGGTACCCTACAATGTTGACACATTTAAAAAAAAAAAATATTTTATTTATTTATTTGACAGACAGAGATCACAAGTAGGCAGAGAGGCAGGCAGAGAGAGAGAGAGAGAGAGAGAGGAGGAAGCAGGCTCCCTGCTGAGCAGAGAGCCTGATGCGGGGCTTGATCCCAGGACCCTGGGATCATGACCTGAGCCGAAAGCAGAGGCTTTAACCCACTGAGCCACCCAGGAGCCCCTGTTGACACATTTTAATGTACTTGTTTGGTCCTTTGAATATCTTCTTTGGAAAATTGTCTATTCATGCCCTTTACCCTTTAAAAAGTAAGATTTTATTTATTTATGTTATAATTGAATTGTAGTTATTGCTGTAAGTGTTCCTCTTAGAACTATATTTGCTGCATCTCATAACTTTTTTTGAAGATTTGCTTATTTGGGAGTGCATGTGTGCAATATGAATGGAGGAAGGGCAGAGGGAGAAAGAAAGGGGGAGAGAATCTCCAGGAGACACCCTGCTGAGCTAGGAGCCCAAGGCATCCACCTCACAGCTCTGAGATCATGACTTGAGCCAAAACCAAGAGTTAGATGCTTAACTGACTGAGCCACCAGGAGCCCCTGCATCCCATAAATTTTGTTATGTCATGTTTCCATTTACAGTTCTCTCAAGATTTTAAAAATTTCTCCTTTGATCTCTCTTTTTATCCATTAATTGTTCAGGAATGGGTGATTTAATTTCTGTATATTTGTTAATTTTTTAGCTTTTTTCCTTCTATCAGTCTAGTTTCACACTATTATGATCAGAAAAGATACTTAACATAATTTATGTTTTCCTGAATTTGTTGAGATCTGTTTTGTGTATTAACACATGATCTATTATGGTGAACAGAGAAGAATGTGTATTCTGCTGCTCTTGGATGAAATATTCTGTTTGTCTCTTAGGTCCATTTTGTCTATAATGTTCCAGTACACTGTTACCTTATTGGTTCTGCCTGGATGATCTATCCATGATTTTTTTTTTTTTTTTAAGATTTTATTTATTTATTTATTTATTTGACAGGCAGAGATCACAAGTAGGCAGAGAGGCAGGCAGAGAGAGAGAAAGAGGAGGGGGCAGGCTCCCTGCCGAGCAGAGAGCCCGATGCGGGACTCAATCCCAGGACTCCGGGATCATGACCTGAGTGGAAGGCAGAGGCTTTAACCCACTGAGCCACCCAGGCACCCCTCCATGAATTTTTTTTTTTTTTTTAAGATTTTATTCATTTATTTGACAGACAGAGATCGCAAGTAGGCAGAGAGGCAGGCAGAGAGAGAGAGTGAGGAGGAAGCAGGCTCCCCGCCAAGCAGGGAGCCCGATGCGGGACTCGATCCCAGGACCCCGAGATCATGACCTGAGCTGAAGGCAGCGGCTTAACCCACTGAGCCACCCAGGCGCCCCACCATGAATTTTTTTTTAACGATTTTATTTATTTATTTGACAGAGAGACACACAGCGAGAGTGGTAACATAAGCAGGGAGAGTGGGAGAGGAAAAAGCAGGCCTCCCTCTGAGCAGGGAGCCTGACATGGGGCTCGATCCCAGGACCCTGGGATCATGACCTGAGCAGAAGGCAGACACCCAAGGACTGAACCTCCCAGGCGCCCCGTCCATGAATCCTGCAACAGCAGGAATATAGGCTGGTTTCTACAACCACTCTTGGTTAGTGAAGTCTCAGGCTGTGCTCTGAGATCATGCAGGGCCACAGGCTCTGCCCTTGAGTTGGGTGGGACCCCCGGCCATGCTTCATGACCAGGTTCCTGGCTGTACTCCTTTGGCAGAAAATGAGCTTTCTACAGGTAGGAGCTGTGGCATTCATTTTATAAATTTCTAGTAACTAATCCTTCAATAAGCATATAGTTGACATTCATCAAGTCTTTCTTGAATGAATAGGCCATTGTTTTCTTATTACTTTACAAAGGAACAAAATTAAAAGTAAAAATAGATGAAGCTTTATTTAAATATTCTAAAGTTTACTGTTCAGAAAGAGTCAGATCATTGGCACACAATGGGATTCGCCATTCTTCTGCTAGTCTTTCTTTATTCCTGTCAGATTTGATAAGGACTATAATAAAACTTAGAGAAAACATTAAACTGCTGACACCTGAAATATCCTGTTAGAAAATCTGATGTTCCCACTATTTTCACTCCCATGGTTCCTGACTGTATTAAGCAGGTTTATTTAAGGGCAACTTAGGTCAAGAGAGAACTTATTCTGGGTGACAGATTACACTGAGCCTGAGCTCTGGATGTTTCCATCATACTGCACTGTGATGGGGGAAGCATTTGTTGAGTTTCCTTCTATTTTATCACTGGGGGACCAGAGAACTTGAGTCCCATGAGTTAGTTCCTCTTACTGTGGTACACTTACTGCTGGATATTGGGCCCTCCGGAAACAATCTTCCCAATTGGTTTGAAGATTTTACACAAGAGTGTAACATAATCAAGTTTGTATTTAGAAAAGCTCAGTCTGGAGTCCGTGGGAAGAAAAACTGGGGAGGAATGAGAGATCAGTGAGGAATGAGAGATCAGTGAGGAGACACGCATTAGCCTACACCAGGAACCTAGACAGAAGCAGTCATGGGGTAGAGACACTGATACACAAGTTTTGTGAAGCAGCACATTTCTTGCAATCTGCTCATTATTTTTCCTTCTGCTTATTTCTCTTTATTTCATCTCATTCTGTTCCTTCTTTTCCATTCTGTTCCACTGTAAACATTAGTACATTCTGATTCAACACACCACCAAGTTGACTTTTATAAACTATTAAGGGGGTCACAATCCACAGTTTGAAAAACTCTGCCTTAAAAATCCTCCCGAACCTTGTATGGTTTAAAGGTGAATTCTACAGGTAATACCTTCATGGAGAGCAGGCTAGCGTGAAAGAGTTCCTAGGAGACTAATTAGGGCCCTTGTGGATCTTCAGGCAGGAATCTTGCTGAGAAGCTCTCGATCTGTTGGTTAATCATTTACTCGTTTCCCATTCAGCCTCTGGATGTTTACGGACTGTCTACTCAGGGCACTGTGCTAGTTGTTGGGGATAAAATAAAGCACCCAGCACAGGGCAGATCCACAGTTTTTGGGGCTTGACACCTACATGAACTGGCAACTCATTTTGAGATAAATGATGTAAAATAGCAAGTATAAAATTAGGTGCTAAGTTATTAAAACTTATATAAAAATATATATATAATATATTACATATATAATTATATAAAATTAAAAATTATATAAAAATAGGTGCTAATTATTTATTTAAGATCAAAAGAAATCCCACACCGTATTCCTAAAGACTCGGGTCTCTTTTGCCTAAGATCTTTTCAGTGAATTTGCCAGAAGTGTTGATGCAGTAATGCTTACAAGTTCCCTGCGGCTCGTACAGCTTCCACCACTCACGGGGCCTAGGTAAGTGAATGGACCACAACCTGATATTCACTAGTTTCAAAAGAAATCAATTTGTGTTTACTTCTTTTTAAACAATATCAACATGGTTAAAGGACTAGCTTAATACATTATTCAAGTATTTTGTGAGACAGAGGAGTGCAGAGAATGGGAGAACTACAGAGAACTCCTACCAGAGAACTGGTAGGAGAACATCAAATAGGGAAATCAGACTTAGTCTTCAGCAGAGGGAAGACTTTCCTAAGGAAAGGCCAACTAGAGAGAAAGCATCCAAAGCTGTAATCAGATCTAGGGATTCGTGCCGGTTTGCAAACTGTCAGCACTAGACTATAACAAGATACATCCAGAAACTTAAAATAAGTGTCCAGAACTTTTCAAAACAACTTGAAGAAGTAATTCTATATCTATTACATCTGATAAAATGATTTAATCCCTGCATTTTCCATGCCTTCTTTGAATTTTGTTTTCCCAGGAATTCATTTTTCTTATATTTAAAAGTATGAACCTGCACAGATTTCAGCAAAAACAAAACAAAACAAAACAACCCCCCCCCCCCAAACCTGGTTCTTCCTCCCTGGTAGATTGAGAAACTCTGTCAAGGATTCCCCTTACAACTGAACCTTACTTCTCTCTGCTTCCTGCATGCCATTCTTAGAGTACGTAAGATTAAAGGCAAAATAAAGCAAGATTTGGAATAAGAACTAGATATCAAGACGTATTATCTTTACCTTAAAATAGAAACCTTTAGTAAATAAGAATGATATTTTTAAAATAGGTTGAGAAATGAGAGTTTAGAAAACCTCAAAAAAGGACATAAAAATGAGGGTGCGGTAACTTTTAAAAAATGTATCAAATCATTAATGGGATAAATCACGACACAATATGACTTAGCACGGAATGAGTTCAAATGACAATGAGATTTTTAATTCAGGAGCTCAGAACCAAATGGATGCGCGTGTACGCACAACAGCAGGTTTTGTTTTCTGGCTGAGAGCTGGTGGGTAGAGATGGATTCCTTGGTCGTGCGGTGGCTGCTTGACAGTGTGCCCATCCATATTACTTTAAAATGCCAGGGAGGGAAGAGGCAGGAGACACTGACTTCTTTCAGTGCAGGGTATGTCTGTCTTCCAGGTCTCCGGGTGCAATCCAACAGCAGCTCCGTTGGATTGTTCGATGTTCCAATAGCTGTGATCGCTATTCACATTCCCAAGTGAGTCAACAGAACATCTGTTAGAAATATGACAATACATCCCGATTTAAAAAATCCAGACAATTTTAGCTTTTTGTTATTCATGAAGTAAGAATTTACTCCTAAATAGTTAATTTCATTTCACGGAGGTCAGTAAAAGAATGTTTAGGCGTTAAAGCGGGAGATGCGCCTTTTACCTTAAACATCAGCTTTTAACTCACTTTTGTTTATTTTTAAAGATTTTATTTATTTATTTGGCACAGAGATCACAAGTAGGCAGAGAGGCAGGCAGAGAGAGAGAGGGGAAGCACGTTCTCTGCTGAGCAGAAAAAAAGCCGGATGCGGATGCGGGGCTCATCCCAGGACCCTGGGATCATGACATGAGCTAAAGGCAGAGGCTTTAACCCACTGAGCCACCCAGGTGCCCTTAACTCACTTTTAAAATAATTTTCAAGTGTTCAGAAGAATTTAGCCTTTTAATATAATTTTTATAGATTTATGGACAGAAAAAGAAACCAGTATCACATTTATGTTGAGAAGTTCCCAGTTGTTTTCTCAGTCTCCTGTTTTAATCTCACCACATATTTTCTACTTTAAAAAAATATTGCTTTAACACGAGCCCTGATTTCTCAAATAAAATTTATATAATTCCTTTCATCAATGAAATAGTGAAAATTTGGTCATCTTAAGAGAGGCTTTATTAATGTAATATAAAGCACACTATGTTTAATAAGAAATCTTTATTTTTTTCAGATAAGCTAAACTAGCAGATTATCTGATCATGTGCTTACTTCTATAAGTTCCTGATTCTTGTCGGGTATCTATATTACATTTTTCTAAAACAAATTAATAATTTTGTCAATTATTTTTCTTGACAGATTTAGAACATTGTATATTGGGTGCATTTAAAAGTGTTCCTATACTTACAAAATAGTAGGAATGGATGACTTTTTTACTGTAGCCTTCTTTAGCCCTTATGTCATAATTGCTTAATTTAGACAAAGTAATGCCATGTCACAGTGGTAATTTAGCAAAGATAAATCACATTTTTGTTAGGTTGTTTTCCCTCTGTGTAGTTAGAATTATACACTTATATGGAGCTGGTGAAATTTATAAATGGGGCCTACTTTGAACTGAATTTGAAGGAAAAAAAATCTTAACTGAGATTAATGCAGGAAAGATTTGTGTTTACCTGTATTTTCTGTTTTTGTTATTAACGTTTGTGTAAGTTACTTAAGTTTCAGAAAATTGGGAAAATTTTAGAGAAATGTCCTATACCAAAATTGGGGCACATGGATTGCAAATAATTTATGTGAATCATTGAAAATACACCTGTCAACAGGAAAGGAAACACAGAAAGAGGAATTGGGTCTCTGTTGGATGAATTCTTTTTCTTTTCATTTTTTTTTTTTTTACAAGAGTTTTCTGTTTTGTACCATGACACAGAAATGTAAATGTCTCTTGGATAAATTGATGTTGATGGCAATTTCATGATTGGTGCTATATGAAGGCTCTCTGATCACAGTATTTAGAAAGTGGGATAACTATAGAGAGTTTTGTGTCTGTTAGAATACTGCATAACCATTCTTCTAATAGTATCAAGGAATGAATGAATGAATGAATGAATGGTACTGGGGAATACTTGGAACATTGATTAGAAGTCACTAAAACCCTTGAAATATTTAAGATTTGCTAGAAATTCAGTTTCTCCGTGGACTTAATTTGGATACTGGATGAATTTCCAGACTCCTGGAGGAACTTTTTCAAAGCAATAGCAACACATGCTTTTATACTTTTTCTATTTTTCAATGTATTATTTATTCTTTGAAGACACATTTCAAAGGGGAAAGTCCTTGTTGCAGATGCTGTGAATCTAATTACAGAAACACATAGATGTCGTAACAAATATACCTTCGGGCCCCAGGATATAAGTTCAGGGTTTAAAGCCCAGGTCTCCATTGAGGTAAGATCCATGGTTCTGTAGCAAACAAACACTAAGTATTCTGAAAATGAGAGGCATGACGACAACTAGTAGTGATTTCTTCCCATTTTATTGATATAGTTCACCTGGGCCCAACTGTGCAGAACAGAAATTCAGTCTTACTTTGATTGGCTTCATTTGGGCTAGTTTTGATATGTAGTTGTCAAATTAGATAATGTGTAATAAAAGAAATATAGTTAATTAACAGTATGAGTAGAATTAAATTGCTCATAAACAAGATAGTTATGAGAAGGGGAGTAATTTGTTGGCGTGTATTTTGAATATATGTCAATATTAAAATAGTATTACTGGATAATGCTTATAAAATTTCTTTTGTAAAATCTAGATAAAGAAGTTGTCCATTTACTCTCTTAAAAGTAATCTTTTTACCCAGACATGGGTGTGAGAACTTAGCTTTCCTTCAGTTGAAACACATTATTACACAGCAAAGAAGAAAAGAAGAAAGAGATTAGGGGGAAAAGCTACTTAGTAGAGGCCAGAAGCCTCTCCAAACTGAATTTTAAGTGCTGCTTCTGATGTAGGTTTCTTCTTTTCATTAAAAAGGGGGTATTAAGGAAGTATCACAAGCACAATAACTGTTCACACAGTCCCTTTCACAAGTTATTCTTAGTGGCTTGCGTTTTTCTGGACCTCGTGTCGGATCGTGGAATGGAACTGGTGCGGATGGTGGAGAAACAAATTCTGTGGTAGTGGCCACAGTGAGCAATATGGCATAATCTCCGACACAGTGTTTTCATTGTGCTTGATGCATTCATTCATTTGCAGATGAATTCATTTGCAAATTACCCACAGTTCCTATCCCTTTCAGACTAAGAATATGGCATTCCGAGGCGGGGAGGGGGCCAGCTCAGCCATGACCCACTACATTCTTTAAAAGCCTGCCCTGGATCTGGTTTTCCCCACCCTCTTTTGTTGCCTTTGCAAGGCTCATGCAGAATATGAAGGAGTTCCCCCACCTAAACATCCCTGGACGTTTTCCCTACAGATATTTCATTACAAGTCCATTTGAAGATGGACTGAAATTAGTGAAAGTAACCATACACTGATGGCGTAATCTTGGGAGAGAAGGAATTACTTCAGTTACATTGACTTGCTCATCCTGGATGCGCAGTATGGAAAGAGATATCATTTTATTGAGTGGGGGGAGAGCTCTTGCATATTCTTGTATTGGGTCAGGACTATCTATAATGCTTGGAAGAAGAAAAGGAATAGAGAATGAAAATCTTGTAAGAGAGGAAGAATAAATCCCAACGGAACTATTGGTAAGATAGACTGTACTTCTCCAGTAAGCGAGAGAATCTGCTTGCCGGTTTACCAGGGCATCACAGCCCGTCAGGACAGACTAGCCGGGATGGATCTGTGGCCGGTGTGCCCGTGGTACACCCTGAGTTTTAGAGGCAAATGAAACAGCCTCCACTGCAAGTTGCTCACAGCTGACGAAGGCATTTGGGCAGAGCGGAGGCTGGCTCTGCAGGTAATCCATCCTTGATAGTGAACCGGGGAGCCGAAACTTTGAAGAAATGATGACCTCAGAGCCAACTAAGTGCCCACCGAGGGAAAGATCAAAAAATTTCCACACAGGGGACTGAGAAAAAGTGAGTGTGTGAGCTGAACAAGTAGCTTCAACATGGCCATGTGGTCTCACTCTGGTGCCCTGCCTCTCTATCACAGTCTCTTGTCAAGTTCATTGAAGGTTCATCTGTGCATTAACATAGGTGTGGAACTGACCCGATTGTGTCCTCCTCCTGTTTTAAATGATGCTAGAGATACTATTCGTAATGATAGGAATAACTGAAATAAGTTTTGTTCTCTTTACCTAGGCAGTCCAATTTCTGATACCCATCCAGAAAGGTCTGAGGACAGATCAGTAGAAATAGTTTGTGAGGAACTGTGAAGACTGACATTGATCACTGGAAACCACTGTTGTTTGCAAAAAATGAAAAACTCCACTCCCCCCCTTTTTAAAAATATGTTAGACATTACTTTAAAATGTAACCTATAATCATTCTCATATTCTGTGGACACATATTGGGCAGGACGCTAGATGGATAAGTAAGCATTCGCAGATCTCGTTAGTGGCTCATTTATTTCCAGTCTGAAGTAGTGTCTAGTTAGATGCTTGCCTCTTGACTCTCTGCACTCCTGCACCATCAGCATTGAATTGAAAGATTAAAAATACTGTTGCCAATGTTATGGTGTTCCAACACACTTTTTCCCCCCTCTCTCTATAATGATGGCCAAAAATAGCCAGCATCTATTATATAGTTGGCAGTAACATACATTTTCTTTAATCTTCACAGTGTTCCTTCCATAGAAGCATGTTATATTCTGTATTTAAAAATGAAAGAATTGAACCAGATAAAATAACCTACCTGAAAAGTCACATAACCTATAATGTGGAGTGAAGATTCCAGAGATGGCTCTTCTGGCTCCCAGACCCATGCTTTTGCCTACTGTTTTCAACTACCTGTACAAAGCTTGCGATGAATATGTACATCATCAAAAATATTACACATTATGTAATCCTGCTGCCAGCTCAGGATTGCATCCCTTACGGAAGGAAACATCTCTGTTAAATAAGGAGGGGGGTAAATATCCCCCATCACTCTAATTTGAGCTGACCATCTTTGTATATTGATAACTGGATAGCTTCTGATACAATGAAAAGAATATAAATACCACTATTAATTATTTTTAAGTAAACTTTTTAAAAATTGGGGAAAAATTTAGATGTAAATTAAAGATAGCACAGAGAGTTTGTATACAATGGAAGACTACCCCTGACCAATGGGCTGTGTTAAAACTTATCAGAGGATTCAAGGACAGGAATAAAAATGTACAAATTTGCATTCCCTCAAAGAATACTGTGCTGTTATAATGCACAGAGTCATATACTTTTTTGCAATCTTTTGCTTAGCACAGTATTGAATGAGTGATTGCAATAAAAATACAGTTCTTAACTCAGCCTTTTTACATGAGATTCTCTAAAAACATGATTATTTAAGAGTAATTTGAACTGGCAGGACAGGTTGGTTAAACCACTTGAACCTCTGTCTATTTATAAGAGTTTAAATGAGACTTCCATTTCTTTTCTCTTCCAGAAGGAAAGAAGGAATATCAGATTAAATCTATTTGTGTATAAAAGCCCTCAAAGTTGTGTTTTCAGCGGTGTTTCCCCACAGTAAATTGTAGTTTGAACTGTGTTTGAGAGAGCTAACACATTTTAGTTTTCCTTGCTATTTCTTTCTTTCTTTCTTTTCTTATTTTCTTCTATTTACAAAAGAGGTCATTTTCTGTGGAACTGAGTGTGTATTATTATATATATTTGATTTAAGTACACATTAAGTTTGGCTATGAGAAGAAGGAAGAAACATGGGAAAGTTCATTTTGCTACCTGTTTGCCATCATAACACTTATTTTCTGAGATTCTCGAGCATTTCATTAAATTTACTTTAAAATTTAATTATGTAAAACCAATGCATTAGAGCTTGTGAAATCATCATGGCTTGGAAGATGATCACTCAAGAGTTGCACACGCAGGGGAGCTGGGAGGTTGCATTACCAATTACTGAAATATGCTTAATGCAAGCCCATTCTTCCTCCTACACGATACAACATTTATTGGAAACATTCCAAAGCCTTATGAATATGTATGCTCTAAATTGTCCATTTAGCTTAGCAACAAAGAAGTGTTTCCTGTTGCATTATACAATATTGGCCATAAGTTACTTTTAAAAAGAGTTCTGCGCAAGGTTTTGAATAAGCAGGCAAATAGAAACTACAATATCCCCCACTTTTGTCATGCAGTAGTAAAAAAAAAAAAGATAGGTCCTGATACATACACTCACATACACACACACACACACACACACACACACACACACACATACCCTGAGTGTGTATATGTGTGTACATTGGTCTTCCTATGTAAAAATGTGTATAATTAAAGCAGTTTTTTATTTTACATGTGGTATATAATGACCTTCCTGTTTTTATGGACACACCAGCTGCACCATTTTTATGAGTACATTCTTTGACCATTACTCATCAACTTACTCTCTAAATTATGTCAGGTGATTTGCCATGAGATAGTTTTAGGCAAGAAAGACTCTGGGAGAGACTGTGATGATGGTCATGCTCTCTAATCTGCCCAGAGAAAGCAAAATTCATTCTATAATTCCTTCTTATTGTTCAGTAGCAGATCTCAGGAGGCTTCCTGGAGTGAGCGAGTATAATATCCTCTGTGTTTGCTAAATATGTATCCACTTTGCTCCTCAATCATTACTGGCGATAACCGATTACTAAATGCAACTTTAACTGTCAGTCACATCAGCCATACTTGGGGACATGAGGAGAAGACATGCGAGAATCAGAGTCGGAGGCCACTGATGTGCCGTGGCTCTGTGTGATAAGCCGCTCTCCGCTGAGGTGTTTTGTTTTGTTTTGTTTTACACTTGGTTTGAAGTAGATTAATTACGCAGGGAAAATTCTGAGAGCTTATTCAGAAAAATGCTTATCTTGGGCTGGCTGTCACGTGAAGATAGTTTGGCACCAAGGAGAAAACAGTCCTGCAGTTTTCTTTTCTTTTACATTTATTTATTTACTTGAGAGATAGAGAAAGAGAGGGCAGTGTGGAGAGGCAGAGGGAGAGAGAGAAGCTCAAGGAGACTCCCCACTGAGTGTGGAGCCCAACGTGGGGCCCTGAGATCATGACCTGAGGTGAAATCAAGAGTCAGATGCCTAACTAGCTGAGCCACTCTGGTATTCCCAGTTTTCTTAATTTCTTAAGGAAAAACAATTAAATGTTCTCTTTTGATGAAAGAGGAGAAATCAGGTAGCAGAACTGACATACAGAGAATAAATCAAGATTTATGAAAGCACTTATTTTAAAAAGCATTTCTTTCTTTAGCAGTTTTAGCAGTTGGGCCCATTTGTTTAAGATTTCTGTACTGAGAAATAAATTTTTAAAATCTACCAGGTATCCAGCCATATTGCTACTGAGTCATACATCATAAAAGTCTGGCTGCAGTAAGTTTGGACAGATTACTTGGAAACATGACATATATTTCTACATAATAAATAGGAGTCATGAAAAACGAGGAAAACAAAGCACAAGATAATCTTCCTTTAAACTGCCCCAAATTAAATTCCAAATATTTTCAAGTCTTTGTAGTTCTCTAGGGAAGAAATCACGTTACCTGCTTGAAATAATAATTTCCACAGTGTTACTTTGGAATATGCCAGGTACTTGCTTAGATTAGAGTGGGATTTATGGGCAAATATATGAATATTTTTTGAACATGACTTCTTGTATTTTAAAGGGAGATCAGATTTCTCATTTTCACTTTGGGCTGTTTTATTAGGAATTCAGCTTGACAAGGACTTGAAGACATTTCCTTCCAATCCCTTGCTTTCCTGGCCCTAGTCCTCTACCAACCGTGGAGCCTTCTAGCCTTCAGTCAAGCTATAGTTTTCAGAAATCATCAGCTCTTTTTTTACTTTATCTTCTAATAGTTATCAATTGTTTCCTGTTCTAGAAGCAAACCATCCCCAAACTCAGAGGGCTTAACAACAGTGGTAGGGACAACAAATCTCTACTCCATGCGGTCTGGGTCTCAGCTGGGAAGACTTAAAGGCTGGGGTTTAGAATCATCAGAAGGCAGCTTCACTCCCACATCTGGCAGTTGATGGTGTATTATGGCTGGGACTTCAGCTAGGGGTCTGCTGACATTTCTATGTGGCCTTCCCATGTGGTTTCTCTATGGGGGATTAGTTTGGGTTTCCTTTCAGGAAGACAGCTGGGGTCCAAGAGCAAGGACCCTAAGAGGACCAGGTGGCCTGCATCACATTTTATGGCCTAAGTTCAGAGGATGCATGGTGTCCCTTCTGCTATAATTGAAAGGGAAGGAATATTGACTCTACCTCTTGTTGAGATAAGTCTCCAAATCACATTGGAACATGGAGCTGTGGGATGGGACTTGTGGTGACCACTTTTGGATGATATAATCTGTCACATTTTCTCTCCTCTCCTTACCTGCAGTCACTGTTTTAGGTCTGTGTCTCATCATCTATTTGCTGGAACATTCAGGTCAATGGCCTCTTATCTGGAGGTCTTTTTGCCAACACTCTAATTCTCTTCAATTCTGCACTTCACAAAGCTCTAAGAGTGCCCCATTTAAAATGGGAATCTTTCATTACATTGTTTTGGATCCCTAAAATCTCTTTCTGAAAGAAAGGCCTCAGCCTGGTGTAAAAGATTTTCATGTTCTGTTTGCCAGACCCTCCAATCTAGTCACATGGCTTTCTCCAACAAGCTTCTTATTTCGCCCCAGTCCCATTGCCCCATACACACACCTCTTATGCTTTTTTCAAGGTTTCCTTTCCCTCACGTGTATCCCTTATCTTCATCTTCCTCTAGCTAGTACATTCCAATTTTCTCTGAGTAGGATAGGGTGAAGGCTCCTTTACCCAGTATGTGAGACGATTTCAACCCATCTTCTAAGTTGTAATTCTCATTTCTACTTGCTATGCTTCCTTTCCCCCATCTATTAAAAAGTGGAAATACAGTTCTCCATTCATATGGATCTTGGAAAAATTAAGTGAATTTAAGATATGTGAAGTACTTATAAAATAATACCCAACATATGGGAACTGCTCAAAAGATGTTAGGTATTACGATTAGCTTCTTGCACCTTGCATTTCTGGCAAACTAGAAAAATTCTGGAAAATGTCTTGACTTAGTATCTTTTCTTATGTTCATCTTTGCATGGGATTCTCTACCTCAGTCTCTCTCTAGATCCCTTCTCCCTAGTCCTCAAATTCTAAGTTCCACAAATTCTCAAAAGAAGGCATCTGCAGTGGATTGAATATTTGTGTACCGCCCCCCCCCAAGTTTATATGTTAACAGCTAATGCCCAAGGTGATGTATTAGGAGGTGAGAACTTTGAGAGGTGATTAGGTCATATGGATGGAGCCTTCATAAATGGGGCTCATGTCCTTATAAAAGAGCCTTGCCAAGTGAGGACTCAGTGAAAAGGCAGCCATCTATGAACCAGAAAACATGCCTTACCAGATACAAAATCTACCTGTGCCATGATCTTAGGCTTCCTATCCTCCAGGACTGTGAGAAATAAACATTGTTTGTAAGCTACCCTGTCTCTCTTCTTTTGTTCTAGCGGCCCAGATGAACTAGTATATTTCTTCTCCTGACTTTAGACCTTCATGTCTTTGTTGTATACTCTCTTAAAATCTGTACATTTATTTTTTTATATTAGTTTGTTTAAATGTGTCTTATTTAATCCTTGAGGGTAAGGATTACATCATATAGTTTTTTCACTTTAGGTCTTAACATTCAGCCTTGCTTGGAGTAAGCTGATATTCACTGCCTTAAATAGACTTAAGACAAAAGAATTGCTTTATCAGATATTTTGGTGTTATTAAACAAACACAAATATATATTAAATTTGGCATTTAGTTTGATCATATTATGTCATATATTTATTAATGTATTTTATAAGATATACCCAATGCTTTGTTTTATATGTATTATATATAAAACATCAACTTTCATTTTCAGTGTTAATTTTGCGATGTTTTGATAATACCTTTTTTTTAATCTCATTTCTCTTTAATTATCCTTGTTTAAACTCTTTTCAAATTAGTGCAAAGGGAAACTATTATACAGGCTGTTCCCCAAAGCATCTTAAATACAAAATTTTAAATTTTGTTTATAAAGTATAAGGAATCACTTATTCATGTTGTATAAGGAATCACTTATTCATACTTGTTAATTTTATAATTTATTTTGAATCCAAGATTTATTTCATGACTACTCAGCTGGTGCCTAATAGTAGATAAACATTGGAGCTATGAGAGTTAGCAAGACATAATCTTCATTCTCAAGGAGTTTAGCATCGACTAGGTAGAGAGGGAAGAATGAGTAGGGCATACAGATAAAGAGAAGAGTTCAAAAGGTGTGATCTTATTTTTAGCAAAGAGGAACAGTAAAGGATTTATTGGAGGACATGATATTTGGGCTGGGTCTTGCGGGATAAGTTTGGTTTTATTTGGTAAATATTCATTACTCTAGAGTAAAGAAGAAAGCAGAATTGTCCAGTGTGTATAAGGGAAAGAACCAGAAAGCTAGTTGGAGCCTACTGCCAAAGTCTTGAAATATTCCACTTTGTTCTGTAGGTGATGTGAAGCCGTTAAAAGGTCTAGGTGTGATCAAACTGAGTTAAAGGAAATTGCATGGGGGAAAGAACCACTGAAGTGAATGAATTAGTAAAAGCATCTGACCTCAAATACTGTCTCTGCACACGTTTAAAGAAAATCTAATTTGGATGTGGATATATTTGCTTTTACACTGGCAATCCTATTTCATAAGCTTGAGGTCGCTTTTTCGGTGAGGATTTTCAATCACTCCCAACCCAAGCAGGAATCACTCCAGTGAGTGACCCTGGAGCGACAGCTCCACAAACCAATTACAATACTCAGGGGATCTTGGCACAGGGTCTGTGTCACTCTAATTTCAATTAACATCTTTCTTAATTAGAAAGAAGTACAGAGGTACAGAGGCTAATACTTTTAATTCATTGCCCCTTATTTAGCTTTCCGTCCATTGAATACTTAAGATCCTATAGATGAAAATTTAGAGAGACAAATTCATGGAGAATTTGATTAGGACAATAAAAAGTTAGGTCAGATAAATTATACACACTTTAAAGTTTATTGCAACCTCCACATTTGTCTTGAAGAAGTTGTTTGATTGTGCTGTAGAAGCTATTTCAGTGGACTCTATATGTCAGCCTGTTATGGACAGTGCTCTAATTAAGCCAACATCATCCATAAGAATTAGGTCCCTAGTTCAGTTTCCAGTAGAAAAACCTGCAGTGAGTCACCTCAAAAACAGCAAATCAAAATGAAACTCGTGTTCTTTCATTTTGCCAACTGTACTTTGAGACACTTAGCTATTCGTTATAGGTGTTAATTTGCCAACGGGAAGTACTTTTAATATATATACTGAGGATATTACTTCAGCCAAAGAGAAGACCCTGATTCACTACTACCATCCCAGCCTTCTGGTCTTTTCCAAAAGCTGGATAACCTGACCTTAACTAGACAACTCATGTAGAAAAAAGGTCAAAGGCAAATCATTGCTCCCTGAACTTGAAGCTCTCTGTACTCAAAGAAGAAGGGAAATGCATGTTATAAAATGGTAAGAGAGAAGCAACTCAAAAGAGCCTTTATACTATAGTGAAGTCATCACTGTGTAATATTTAGTAGGTATGATAACCGAGAAAATTCTACCAGAAGTATTTACAGGTATTAAACACAGCTATCTGGAGATAGGAGTCCCTAAGCTAGGGCTTTATGTCATCTCTCTTTAATTAAAGAGGAGGAACACTTTTATTTAATTTTAACAGAACCTGTGAAGTGCTTTCATCATTTCATACACATTGTGATGAGACTAACATGATTAATGGAAACTGCGTTTTCCCCTTTTTAGGTCGCTAAAAATAGCTTCCATTGGTTGAATATTTACTTTATGAATGCTTCACATAAATTATCTTGTTTATTCCCTAAGGTTATGGATTAATATAATTACATTAATTTTATAGGTGAGGATGCTATGGCTAAACATGTTCAAAGATGTTTCCCAAATTATAAGCAATTAAATGAAAGTCAGTGTTTGGATCCAGATTAGTATGAATTCAAAATCTGAACTATTTCTCACATTTGTTAATGACTGTAATGCAATACCTTAGGATCTTCCGTGGAATGGTATTTAAAAGTATTCCTTAAATTGACATTGACATTGGTTTTGGCTGCTTCTTCAGCAGTATCCTATTAATTGGGACCTTTTAACACTAAATATATGAGGTCCACAGGCATAATATCTTGATGCAAACTGGATTAGGAAAGGTTCAGTTCAAAAGCAACCTTCAAGTTGCTTTTTCAGATCCCTAAGTTGACAAATGTAACTGTCAGGTAGAAACGAAGCAAAACTATACTATGGAAGAGTTCTACTTCCTTTTTAGTTTGGTAACTTGGTCTTAGTTATGTTCCTTTCCTTCTATTACTCTTTTTCCTGTTCACAAAGTAGTGTAATTGTGACGGTAGTAGTCCTTTATATTTAGGACAATCTGTATGTAGTATGGTTCAACCTTTTAGAACTCAAGTAAAGCTTAGTACCATAGTTTAAATAAATATTTTGCTTTAGACTAAAGCCTACAGTCTGAGTGTTTGTGTCCCCTGAAAATGCAAATGTTGAAGTCCTAACCCCTGAAGATGAAGTATTAGGACATGGGTCCTCTAGGAGGTCCTGTTCATGAGTTGGATTAATGTCCTTATAAAAGAATCCCAGAGAATCTCAGGCCCCTTCCTCCAGGTAAGGACACAGTGAGAGATCTTTGATCAGTTGGGAGAAGAGTGCTAACTTGACCATGCTGGCACTGTGATCTCACATGCCCAGCCTCCAGAATGGTGAGAAATCCATTTCTCTTGTTTTATAAGCTACCCAGTCTGTGGTATTTTGCCGTAGCAGCCCAAATGGACTAAGATACTGAGATCTCAACGTTTTCAAGCATGAAGACCTGTTTTTTGTTGTTGTTGTTGTTTTTACTCATCTCCTTATCTGGGTGCATTCAGTTGGTCTAGTAATTTTTCAACTCTGAGTCATGCCTCCTTAGCTCACCATATACCCTGAATATCAACTAGCGCCAAGGGCTACTTCTTGGGTTTGTCCTGTCAATTTCTAATTTAGGAAAATGGGATGCAGTGACTTTCTTGTACTATTTATATATACTCAATACTTCTACACCTTTAAACCCTCAGGGACATTCAAGGAAACTTCACACTTTTTGTGTCATTTCTGCTCAGACTCAAGGCCATCAGACTTACAATTAATTTGCATTTTAGACCCTTGTGTAAGAGGATGTCATTTCTTGGAAATGCTACAGGATGATAAAGTAAAGCAAGAATCATGCCTTGCTCTGTATACACTTAATTAGGAATTCTAGTTAATTACTCATTATGTCTAGCATTTACATTTCTGGAAATTTACAGAGAAAACAGTTTCTTCCCCCTTTGTGTAAAAAAACAAAAAAACAAAAAAACAAAAAACCCTTCAGCACAGGAAAGCTTTTCTTTTTCATACAATCAGATCCTTAAGTGACCTTTGTTAAAAATACTTTTCTATCTCAATGTTTTCTTTTACTTTTCAGTTGATAAAAAAACAGTCTGTCTGAAGAGATACAAATTTTACAGTTAGGTACACTAAAAGCACAGCACGGATGAAAATAAACTATTTGTTTTATTTTTAAATTCAACAAATCCTTGTATTTTAAGTGCTTTAAAATACTAGATCATTTAATCCTTATAATAAGACTAAATCCTATTATTATCCCATTTTACAGATGTGACTGTATGTGTAGTCATTATTAGATAGTAAATAATATCATTAGAGGGGCAATGACAGAATGTTGGAATTCTATATATGAGTTTAGAAAACTGGCAGAAGTAAAATGTTGACCACCAGCTTCTTTGAAGAGCTGTTATTTTTCTCTGTGGCAGTTCTCTTAGACTTAATCTCAATGGTGAGTCAAATCTGTACTAGGAGCAACTTCCTCAAGAATTCTAATGGACAAGCTCCCGAAGTTAATTCTGAAGATGAACTCAGTGTATTACATTCTGCACCACAGTGAGCCCATAATAGTGAAGCCCCAACATGGGTCCTTTTTATAGTTAGAGTAGCAAATTAAAGGAGATTTCTTTTGGTTTTGAGCCATTCTCCAATTTAATTGTTCACATTTATATAATAGGTGGTAGCATAACCTGTTGGAAAGGATAGCCCAAAGCAGTTCTATTTGTTCCTTAACAGGCTGTGTGATTTTAGGTAAATGCCTTTATCATTTTCTGATTTTTGTTTTCTTTTCAGGGAAACAAGCGTAATGCTGCTTTTCTTTCCCTACCTCTCTCCTAGGAGTAGTCTATGATAAAAACTCCAAATACCTCTTGCTCGTGAGGAGAAGAGGCACAGCTGTGCGCTCCCTTTTCTTCTCTTCTCTTTTCAGCTTATGTGAGACTACTTGTAATATTATCCACTATTCTCGCCTATGTGACATTTTGTGATTTTGATGGACAAGAAAACATCCTATTACAAAAGCTTTTGATAAAAGCAATATTTTAAACTTGTGCAGTTTGTTAAACATCCTATTCCAAAAGCTTTTGATAAAAGCAATATTTTAATACTTGTTGGACTATACAGAATGTTGCTTCTTGAGATTGTACCAGCTTTGACGTAATGGGCATAGAGGTTAACTTCTTTATTTTTTGTGGAAATATTTATTCAGTCCTACAGTGAATGATAGGAAACAAAATGGGTGAACATTGAAGTAGAATTTTAAAACCCTGGTTTTTACTTCCTGCTTTGCCATTTATAGGTATGTGTCCTGAGATATGTTAATTAATGCAGCTGAGGTTTTATTTCCTCATCTGTTAAATGAAGCTACTAATATCTCATCTGCCTTTGAAAACCAGAGATGCCATTTGTCTTATTGATTTTTATCAACAAATGATGGTGATTTTTAGGAATGAAACTAGTTAAAGGGGTCATCGTGACCTGTTCTGGTTTTGCATGAGCAATGATGCCTTTAGTCCGTTTAATTTAAATGATGTTGTAGTGGGTTGCCTCTGCACCTTTCCTTAGGAAATCCAGAACTGTTAAAGGGAACTTATTTGTACTATAACAAAAATATCCAAATATATTTTTCTCCGGGCTTCTAAATGTTTTAGTTGAGTTTGGATTCCTTTGCAGATTTTCTTCAAGGCCTTTTGAAATCCTTTAGAGAATGCTCATAGTGTTTACTGTGAGTCGAGGTCAAAATCGCACCAGGCTCCTTCCTTCTACACATGTCTAAATTGGAATTTCCATATTTCCTTCAAAAATACTTCCTTCTCTGGAAGTTCCTGTTTCATATGCATTATAGAATGGAAACCAGAGTCATCATGAAACCCTTCCTGCTACCTTATTCTTTCTTTCTCTTTGTTTTGCCCATTATAATCTAAAAAGCATCAAGAACCATTGATTTCTTCTTTCTCTACTACTTTTATATTTTTCACATATGAATTTCTTTCAAAGTTTTGAATGAGTATGAGGAGCAATATTTTATGGGTAAGATGCTATAGAGCGGGAGAATCAAGGCCACTGAAAATGACCACTGATAGTATAGCCTAAAGTCTGTGCTAATCATAATAGAAAAGTTAAATATTTTTTTAATAGATTTGAGGAACAGATTTGGCAAGAGTAGCATGCTGCTTAAGTATTTACTAATAGACATGGAAATTAAAGCAAATCAAGAATGCTAGTATAAACATTCACTAGTGAAAGACAAACAATATGTAATATGACATGTTATTTAATATTAGACTTAATGACTACAATAAAATATAAGTTTTTGGTTGTCTTGTGTGCATTCATGTTGTGTTGTATGTCTGCTTGTGTGTAGTAAGTACTGCTTTAAGTTACACCATTATCATGGGTTTGAGAAAAAGAACTAACATATATTAAACATTCTTCTAAATGATTTCCTAGTTAATTTTTATTTAACTTCATAACAGTTTCATGCAGGAGGTACTATTATTATGTCCATTTTACGGATTGCCAGGACTGAGGCAAAGAACAGTTATTTGCCCAGAGTTATAAATCTCTAGTAAGTTGCAAAGCTGGGATTCTGATCCAGGATGTACAAATTTAGATCCTGAACTCTTACCGTCAACACATGCTTCCATTCACTCTTAATGAGTATTCATCATGATCCTTTATAAGTAGTCATACTAGAGGCCAGTCAGGAAGAGTCATCGATAAAGAGTCTAGAATATAACTCTGTTACCACGGAAGTAATACATACTTGGCCAATACACTTTGCTTGTTTATTGATATTTTCAAAATTAAATTCAAACCATGGGTGAGTGGTTGATTGGAGGTGACTGCATAGGAGGTAGATAACTGGAGAAGGGCGAGCAACCCAGAGGTATGTGTGTGAAGGAACCTGGGGAGCTGAGGAGGGGTAGAAATGGGTTTTATCACAGAATCTGCCTTGAGGGTGATTCCTCAGCAAGCTCAAAGAGATCTCTGTTTGACCCTTGGGGGAAATTTAAAGAGTGGTTTCCCACCCTACTAGAAAATCCGTGACATATTATGACTGCTGTATAAGATAAATATCTATATACAGAGGAGTGGTTTTCAACTGGGGGCAATTTCACCCTACCCCTGGGTGGCGTCTTGCAGTGTCTGGAGACATTTTGATTGTTGTGACTGGTGGGGGGAAGTACTACTGGGATCTAGAGAGTAGAGTCCAGGGATGCTGCTGAACATCTGACAATTCACAAAACAGGTTCCCCCAAACCCCCACCAAACAAATAATTATCTGTTTCAAAATGTCAGTAGTGCAATTTTGAGAAACCCTGATATAGAGGAATAGGTCCTCCACCTGTCGACATACAGACTTGAGCAACATAGCATAAATTCTTAACTAGCAACCAGAAGCACTATAACCCATAAGGTCCCAGCAGCAATGGTCACAATAAACTCCCCGATGCATCTTTATCTTCATACAGGAGAGTCTGGAAGAAATCTGGGACATTACTCATATCGAGGTATCAATGAAGCATTCTCTGGTGACTTCAAAAAATATTAAGAAAATAAGTAGAAGGAAAACCAGAGATTCTTCTTTCCTCCCTCCCCTCCCCTCATCTAAGTCTGTCTGTCCTTCCTTCTTTCCTTCTATCCATCTGTGCATCCATCTTGTCTCTGTCCTTTCAACCAAAACAATCGTGCATCTCTTATGTATTAGGCAATCTGTATAAATTCAAGCATGAAAAAGCCAAAACATCAAAATGGAATAAAAATATTTTAGGAGGTCTGTGATACTTTATGGTATCTATTCATTTATTTAGAACACTATAATGGTGAAACCAAGTGCATGGATAACATATACTTCTGCGTCAGACAAATATGCTCAATGAAAGAAAGATAGCAACAATTTTGCCTCATATCTCCACATTCAGTATGTGTGAACTCTCAGACATTTGTACAATTTAATCACAAGGGGGAGCCAAATAAGACAGGGTAGATATTTCTATGGAAATCAATCATCTCTAATAGGAAAAAAAACCCAACCCTATAGCCCCTGTCCTGCCGACTAATTACTCAGATTATAGTTAGACTGAAAAAGAAGATAGGAAACAATTCCAACTGAAAATGCAGGTGTTGACAGTAGTTTCTCCACTTCTGAAATAACACTGGGAGACTGGGGGAAGGGCTCTGAATTCAATAGGTGTATTTTTCACAGAATTTTCCTAATCAGCGAAAAGTGGCCTTCTATATGTATCTCTTTTTAGAAAAAAAAAGTCTATAAAGTGTGTTCGTAAATAAGTTTTTGGTAATTATCTTTAAGAATATTCTGCTAAAACCAAAAAGAATAGTCAAAGCTCCAGAAGAATCAGTAAGAAGAAAGAATAAAGGCAAATATTTCAGCAAGGAAAAATCTAAAGCAAACAGTAAAACAAATGAGGTTACAGACAATGGCATGAATGTTAATGAACATAAAGCCATATAGTGGAAATCTGCTAAATGCATAGTTGAGGGAATTGAGAGGACATTTCCCTAACAGTTTGTTCCTGTTGCTTATAATTTTAAAAAGGTATTGTAGGATGGCCCAATTCAGTCCCAACATCATATTATGCAGATGTGTTACAATTCCCTACTGAAGTTCTGTGGAAGAATCGAGTCTAATTTAGCACAGTTGTTTCACACGATATCATCAAGATCAGTAAATGAATACCCAGAGCATGTGTGAGAGGCTGAGAAGTGATTGCAGTTTTGCAAGCAAGAACTAACTATTCTTTGGAGGTTCATAAATTTGTGAGAGGGGGAAAAGAAATTATATACAACAACAATAACAACAACAACAAAAACTCACCAACAGTTAGTTAACTTTAGACATTTACCTTCAAGTTCAACATGCATTTTCTTCACATTTTTATTTATAATGATGAAACCAGAAAGCTTCACAATTTTTAACCAAGGGAACGGCTCACCTCAGAAGTCCTGTTTCTATTATGCTGAGAAGGAAGACATGCTGCCACTCTTAAGACATAGCTGGTATGACAAATCGTGGAGGTGGTCTTATGTCAGATCATCCGGCCTCAAACTAGGCACACATGTCAGTTCTTTTAAGTGCAGAGGAGATATTCCTGGAAGATCTTTCACAATACTCTACTCAGCATTTACCCTTTCCACAGGGAGAGACAAAGGTATTTGCTTATGTACTTACTCATTTATCCCTTCAACAAAGATTTGTGGAATGTCTGTTATGAAGACTATGGAGTGTCCACTACTTGAAATTCATAGTCAAATTGAGAAGATAAACATGAAACTAATGAACAATCGTACATGCAGTTGATGAGAACTAAAAACTTCGTAGAGCATGAAGCAACTATGAGAGAATGAACTCTTGTCTAGAGGAATGGGGAAAATTTAAGGAATATTCACAAAAAAGGGAGGGATAAGAAGATGTCTAAAAGATTAGCAGTGTTTCCCTAGACACAAGTTAAGTGTGTATCGCTAAATGCTGCCACTTTTTTTTAAATTTAAATTTTGCTTTATTCACTCACTTCCTTTTTTAAAAAAAAATTAACATATAATGTATTATTTGCCCAGGGGCACAGGTCTGTGAATAGTCAGGCTTACCACATCACAGGACTCACCATAGCACATACCCTCCCCAATGTCCATAACCCCACCACCTTCTCCCTATCCCCCTCCCTACAGCAACCCTCAGTTTGTTTTGTGAGATTAAGAGTCTCTTATGGTTTGTCTCCCTCCTGATCCCCTCCTTATGCTGCCACTTTTATAAGACCGCCCAATTCATCTACATGTCAGACACTAGCTAGCTTAAAAAAAAGATAAGCTGTAAATACCTACAAGCATTTTTGCCAGTTACCCTAGAACCCATCACCACTTGTGAATTTTATCATTGTCAGGATACAATATCCTCACCAATTTATTTTGGATCTTGTGTTGGACTTGGTGTTGCCTCTGTGGACTCTGTTCTGGCTTGTTGTTCTCTGTTAAGCCCTTTTTTGATTCTCTAAACACCAAACCCCTGCCATTAGTTGTCTGCTTGGCATAAAGGTCAAACCACTCCTGCTCCTCCTGCGAAGAGAGAGATTTACCAGAAGTGATGAATTTTTGATGTTTCCAGGGATGCTTTTGTGTGTGTGTGTATGTTTGTTTTTGTTTTATTTTGTTTTGTTTTGTTATGGAGCCTGAACTCTATGTGGGTCAGGTGAAACTGGAAAAATACAAAATTAGTTCTTCCAACTACTTGTTAATTTTTTAAAATATGTATCTACTAAACAGCAGACATCAAGTAAGGGAGAAAATGGATTATATTTATATGCTAGAAGATGACACAATGGACAAATAGTATAGAAGAGGGGTTGCTGATATAAAGCAGACAAAGTAGCACTGGAGGAGAATGGATGGCTTTCAGGAGTTATTAAAAAGCAGTATCTCAGGACTTGATTTCTTCTCTGTCTTATCCATTGGCCAATTTTCTTATTCCCATGATAGTGAAGAGCAGAGGATGATTGCCAGATTTTTACCTTGAGGTAAAAAAGGAATAGCCAGTAATTATTGCTATGGTGGCATGCATCATGCTTAGTGTCTTACTTGCACCATCTAATCTAATCATCGAACAACTTGATGAGTAGTTGTTCTTATTAATGCTTTTTTGTAGATGGGGGAAGCAAAGAGGTCCAAGGAAGGAATCTTGAGAAACAATGCATTTTCTGAGGTGGGTATAGGAAGAGGGATGAGTGAATGAGACAGAAACAGAATGGGCAGAGTTAGGGAGAGAAGTTCTGGGAAGAAAAAGAGGAGCGATGACAGAACCATGAGGTAAACAACAGCATTTGTGGGGGTGGGCATGAAGAGGGGCCTGGCAAGGGATTCATAAGAAGTTCTCAGAAATCTAGGAGAATGAGAAGAAAACAGGAAAGAGTTTTGGGGGAGAGGAAAAAAAAAAAAGGATAGCTTGCTAGGCAGTGCCCCAGACTGTGAGAGGTCAGGTTATTTGAGGATGAAAGGAGCCTTGAATTTGGCCTTTAGAAGCTTGTTCTATGCCCTATTAGCAGGGTGGTGGGGTAGCAAACTGAGGACAAAGGATGAGGAGTGAATTGAGTGGAAGTAGTTCGTAGCCGCCTGAAGGGAGGAGACACTGAGGAAATCAGTGATGAGGAGGAGATGCACAGGTCGAAAACCAGAGGACAAAGAGATTAGAGAAGTTTCTTTCTTTCTTTTTTTTTTTTTTTCCTTTAAGATAGAAAAGAGATTCATCATTTTGTTTATATAGAAAGGCTGAGCGGAAGGAGCCACTGAAGATGGTGAGGAAGGACATAATTGAGAGAATGTCTTAGAGGATGTTGGAGGAGATGAGTGAAAGATATAAAGAAGGACAGAAGGAAGGACACCTTGTTCTTTGACCCTGGTTTCCAGGGTTCAGATGCGGGTCTGAAACACTGGGTAGTAGAAGGGAGAGGAAACGTGAAGTCATCTAAGGGGTTGGGGAAGTTAGACACAGAGAAGCTTTTCATGCTATTCCTAATGTGGAACTGGGGCAGGCTATAAAGTTTTATATATATTTTTTCATAAAGAAAAATAAATAAATGTAGTACATCTGCAGTATGACTTTGTACTAAAATGAGCCTCACTATGGTGCCTTCTTCAAAATTAACAGATAGAGGCATAAAGTGTTACAGAAAGTAGTTGTATTTAATTTACTGTATTTCATTTGTTTAATATGGCATTTGCAATTGATGTTCCTTTTGGTGTGATAACTATCTACAAATTGCCATGCTTTCTTTTTCAGAAAGTCACTGTTTCTGAAAAGAAAAGAATCTGCAGATTAAATTAGACTTGTATTTTTAAAACTGTATATTTGTGAACATAAAACACAAAACATACAAATCTATGTATTTCACCACTACCTTTATCTAATCTATCTCTATATAAATCAAATTAAATACAGTTGACCCTTAAGCAACATGGTTTTGAACTGCATGGTCTACTTATTTGTGGATTTTTTTTTTTTTATAAATACTGTACAATACTATAAATGTATTTTCTCTTATGTTTCTTAATAACATTTTCTTTTCTCTAACTTACTTTATTTAAGAAAGTAGCACATAATATGTGTAAGAGGCAGGCAGAGAGAGAGAGGGAAGCAAGCTCCCTGCTGAGCAGAGAGCCCAATGTGGGACTCGATCCCAGGACCCTGAGATCATGACCCGAGCTGAAGGCAGCAGCTTAACCCACTGAGCCACCCAGGCGCCCCTACTACGTATGTTTTAATTGACTGTTAAGGTTATCAGTAAAAGCTTCTGGTCAACAGTAGGCTATTGGTAGTTAAGTTTTGGGGGGGTCAAAAATTATATGCAGATTTCTGACTGCATGGGTGTCCGTACCCTAACCCCTGCATCGTTGAAGGGTTAATTGTATTTTTAAACAAGAGCAACAAAAATAAAGCAAATGACAGCAAAAGGAATAGAGAATAAAATAGCATAAAATTCAATAGAAAGTGAAAGATTTTAGATTCTTGTGTGGTATAATGGGTTCATTTCAACTCTCCCCCACCCCAGTAAATGAACCTTTTCTTATAATAAGACTTCTTAATAGAATGTCTCAATGACATGTGGGAAGAAATTCAATTCCTAAACATGTAATTGCAGCACAGAGGATGAGAAAAAAAAAAATCAACATTTTTTTACCCTACAAAAAAGTTACTTTTAGTATTGAATGAAATACTAGAAAAATGAAGGTATTTTTACACAGAGCATGCCATTAGGAGTTGCCTACATATATACCAATTAAAATTTAATTACTCATTATTATTCAGTCCTTTTCTGGCTAAGATGCCAAGCCAGTATATATTTAAATGAAATAAAAATAATGCCTCTTTTATCTACATCCATAAATATGTGTTTTGGTAAGGAGATGAATATTTCCCTCTGGCAATAATTTATTATGGGAAAAGAAAGAATATTTAAATATAACTCTAATCTTACTGGCTTTCAGTTTGGTAAAGAGTTTGGTCTTATGTTCTGTTTTCTAGATATTCCTAAGGCACCCTGACATTGGAAATAGGTAGGTCCTTCTCAAAAGGATCTCAGTGCCTTAAGACCCAAACCAGGTCTTAAGAGTAGGAGGTTGACCATATGTATTTTGGCTCAACATGATGTTCTAGACACCAATGGTTCATGGATTCAACTATCTTACTCTGGGATGGGCACTGCCTCCATTCCTTAAATGAACTGTCTTTAAGGGGCAACATATTAAATGACTATTTCCTTTTAGAAATCAATTTATCAGAAATAAATCCTCACTGATAGGTTAGGGAACAAGACGCTAGTTAAGGGTGAGAAAGTATTTCCTAAAAAGTGGGCAAAATCCCCAGTAAGTGGAGGTAGGGGATTATCACAAAAACTTTTGCTTGTTTCTTCATTTTCCATGTGACCAAAAGCATCCTCGTCTTCAGAAACCATTTGTCACTGGGCTTTTTCATGTGGAAGTGCTATAAATGGACCTTCCAAGAGACACATCAAAGGGTTTTCATTTCTATTAGAGTCTGTTTTTCAGCTAAGTTCATTCAAACAAAATTTCTTGTCGTGCCTGTGTAAGTAACATGCCTGGATTGGCTAAAAATGTAATTTATTTCTCTTCTCTCAGATTTATGGAAAGTTAATGAAGGCCAAATTCTTCCTTTGCATTGTGGAAGAGCACAATTTGGTCTTATGATTGGGACTCTTAAATGTACCAAATACAGTATGGGTTTTCAGAAAGCATTTCGTTTAGTTGGCCTCTATATCTATGAGCTAAAGAGATTGGGTTGGTAGGCATGACATTTCCACTGCAGTATTTCTGGGACATAATTTTCTCAAAATAATATAAGGAAGGCCTTTTTGGTAACATTTTGTAAATCAGTTATCTAAATCTTTTGGAATATCACTTAATGTATTTGGAGAAAATAGTGATAGTTGAAAATAGTTGTAACCAGTTGCGTATCATAAACAGAACTTATTCTGTATATAAATCATGATTGTTTTCTATATTAGGCAACTAGGAACTAAGTTTCAGATGCTCACAAATTTTGGCTATTAGTCACTTTTCTTCTAGTTCTTAGCAAAATTACTATTAGAGGCCAATCATTAATAAATTGCCCCACCCACACAGGAGTTTATTGAATTGTCCAACAGTTCTGTGCTGTTGTCCGCATCACTCCCTTCTTAGAGAGGAGGATTCCCTAACTCAGAGATGGCGAGCACTTGCTTCAAGACCTCACAGCCAGTACATGACAGAATTAAGACACAGTTCCAGAGTTTTTGACTCTGAATACAGTGCTCCTGGCATCAAAAGCAAACAAAGCAGCCTCTCCATGGTCTGCAGTTTACAGCAGCTGACATTTGACTTGGAGATTAGAAAGAACACAGTAGTATGGTTGTATACTCTCAAGGAATTGAAAATTTTGAGTCCAGTTAATGGGAAGGGAGTTCCATGAATGACTTTCCTAATTACTGTTCTTTTTATTGACATTGTTGTCCATAAAGAAAGTCAGCACAATGAATGTAAACCACATTCCCTAAGACAGAAGCAGGACATAAGTGCTTCTGAAATCTCTGTATCAAATGTGTTTAGCTGTACAAATACACAAAATCTCACCCTGAGCTACCTGATTCTGAGGCATGTGTTGGAGGAGCATGGAGACTCAAACTTGCAAAGTTAACATTTAGAAAGAAAAGCTCTGTCTAGTGCATAGAGGCATCTCATATAAGGGGTCAAGAATATGGCGCTTTTTAATATGGGAGTTCACCTTCCTCTACTTTTTGTTTGTTTTTATCAATTACTAAAGTTCTAGAAAAACAGATTGCATGGTGTCAGAAACATTATGTATATATACTGACACTAATTTATCTTGCTAACTGTGACCTTAGAAAAAATTCTGGCGGAAAACCATAAGGGTAATTTTGAGCATAGGATTTGATTGAATATGTTGGCTAGTCATTCAGAGAGAATAAGACACCCACATTTCCATGACTACATGATACAGTGTTTGATGGCGTAGATTCTGGATTCAGATTGCCAAGGTGAATACTACCGATGCTACTTACTGTGTGTCCTTGGTCAGGACACTTAAGTTCTCTGTGCCTCATATTTTCATCTTTTTGGGATGAAAATCTTGGGACCTTATATAGTACCTATCTCATTGTGTTATTATGAAGGTTAAAGTGCTTCATCGCTAGAAATTATTTAAAGCATTTCCTAGCATATATATAGAATATGTTTGCAAAATAAAAATAAATTAATTACATTGTCCTCAAATATTAACTTTATACTTCCTAAGAATGATAAAGTCATAGAAGTTTAGAATAAGGAGGAACCACATTGGTCTCTAAAGAAAAGCGGGCTATTACGTAGTGTACTCTCTAATGATACAATTCCTTTTTTCAACTACCTATTACCAAAAAGCTTCTGATGTCTCAGTTTCATTGTAGTGAAGTTTTTAGCTTTAATGAGAAAGGAAGTAATGTGCTGGAACTGTTTATAAGGAATTAACTTGTGAGAAAAAATATCCCACTTAAAGTCTGCTTCGTTTGCACAGTATTAGAAAAAAAAATCAACCAAAATTCTAAGTGTAGCTTTTAATTAAGCAAGCAGTATGGAATATTTTGAATAGCCGTCTATCTGGTTACCTGTTGCTGGGGCTACTGTTGAGGCAAGAGGCACTGATGAGAAGCTTCTCTGGATTGTTTTTTGTCACTGGACAGAAGGGTAAAGCTGTAGGAGTGTTTTCACTCCTGTTTCAGGAGTGAAAGATACATACTGTGGAGATACTGCCATTAAAACAAACAGGCATGTTATTTTTTTTTCTGACTTTTAAAAAAAGTCCTGACCTTTTGGTATATTAATCACTGTTTAAAGAAATCAAGTTCTCAACAGAATTTTACTTACCTTACCTGATACTGATTTTTGTTGTAATAACTTATAATTTAAATATGATTAGTGTCTATGGGGCAATTATTTAATCAATTCATCATAAGATGTCTAATTGTGTTTCAGATTATAGTTGGAATCAGGGTCACATTGGTCTCATAGTCTAAATCTAGTAAGATATTTCTCTCTGACATTTTGTTTGACATATTCTTTTAATTTTTAAAGTACTTAGAGGCTGATTTTATTTTGCTATTGCTTTTTTACTTTTGTGTGTCTTCTTTCACTAGGTTAATAGCTGTGTTTGCATAAATAATATTCTGTAAAATAAGAATGCATTATATTTCCAGTTAAATAAGAATGGAATTATACAAGTACATAATGTGTTATATAAATGTGTTTCATTATCTTATTATTAGTTGGTCAATAGAAGAAAATATGAAATCTGTATTAACTGTGAATTTAGTTTCATTGAAAAGGGAGAAGGGTGTAATCTACGCGTTATCATATGGTCTATAGTCAACACTAACCACCGTCTCTGAGAGAGCATTTTGAAGAGTGATGACAGAAGGGGAAGGATAAGAACCAGCCAGAAAATTGGGCAGAAATAAGTAAACTATGTGTAAAATAGTAAAGAGAATGTATTAAAGAGTTGTAAAATAGTAAAATAGTAAAGAATGTATTAAAGAGTTCCCCAAACTGCTGTCAAGGGCAGTGAAAAATGTAGCCTGAACAAATACCTGGTCTCATCAGCTTGCCAAAATAATTTTCTTCATTTGATCGTTGCTGTGTTGTACATTGTACATACTCAGACATTTACTATCTCGTTACTTTAGTAACATGCTGAATCTCAGCCTTTGTTCAAGAAGTGTAAAAGAGATTATTCAGCCAATTATGACATAATTTAAAAAAATTTCATGGATAGGCAATGCTTATTGCCTTATTGAGAAAGAAATAATCCACTTAAGTATTTTCATAATTAAAATGTTATTAATTGAATCCTCTAAATCAAATGCCCCGTATTTGATTTTCACACATGCTCATAAATGCATATATGCATATAAAATATATGAATGCATACATACATAAATTATAAATTTATATTCATGAAAAAATGTATACGGTCACAAATCTAGATTGCACATTGATGTAATATGGTTATTTCCTTAAAATCCAACTCAACTCATGAGCTTTTATTTCTGCTTAGTGTAGCACCTTTATTCTAGCCACTTTAGGGTAACTCAGTCACATCCAGTTTTTGAAAGATATTTTTAATACACTTTATTTTTTAGAGCAGTTTTAGATTTATAACTAATTGAGAGGAAGGTATAGAGATTTCCCATATGCCCCCTGCCCCCTCACAAGCACAGCTTCCCAGTTACCAACGTCCACCACCATGGCAGTAGACTGTTAATGGGTGAACTTACGTGGACACATCAATAGCACTCCAAATCCATGGCGTATATTAGAGTTCACTGTTGGTGTTGTACATTCTATAGGTTTGGGCATGTCATGACATGAGTCCACCATTATATTATCATACAGAGTAGTTTCACTGTCTTAAAATATTTCACTGTCTTAAAAATATTCTGTGCTGCATGTATTCATTCCTCTCTTGCCCTAATCTTTTCACTGTCTCCATAATTTTATTTTTCCAGAATGTTATATAATTGGATCATACAATATGTAGATTTTTCAGATTGGCTTCTTCTACTTAATAATATAAATTTAAGTTTCTCCGTGTTTTTTCACAGATTGATAGCTCATTTCTTTTAGTACTGAATAATACTCCACAGACTGGTTATACCAGACTATTTATTCATTCACCAATTTGGCTGCTTCCAAGTTTTGGCAATTATGAATGCAACTGCTATAAATGTTACACAGATTGTTGTGGCGAGCATTAAGTTTCTAATTCCTTTGGGAAAATATGAAGGAGCATGATTGCTAGATCTTACGGTAAGATTATTTAGTTCTGTAAGAGGCTGCCACACTACCCTCCACAGTGGCTGTATCATTTTGCAGTCCTACCAGCAATGAACGAGAATTCCTGTTGTTCCACATCCTGGCCAGGATTTGGTGTTGTCTGTGTTCTGGATTTTGGCCATCCTAACAGGTAATCAGTGGTATCTCATTGTTGTTTTAGTTTGTATTTCCCTGTTGACATATGATGTGGACCATCTTTTCACATGCTTATTTGCCCTCTGTATATCTTATTTGGTGAAGTATCGGTTAAAGTTTTGGGCCCATCATATCTAATTTCAAACTCGGTCATTTTTAGGGTAAATATCCTCTCATTTCAAAATTTACCCCCATTATGACCCCTTAATGCATTCTTTTCTCCTTCAAAGCAACTACACTTGGGAGAATCCACTTAAATCTTTGTACTGGGGGTGCGGTGTAATGTGCACCTCTCTTCCTCAATGGCCTTTGGTGTTTATTGGCCTCCACTGAGGTGTAATTTGTCCCTCACACTTTTGGAGATAACCTTTGTAGCCCGGCTGCACCTGCTGTGAAGGTCAGTGCTTCCACATAAACATGCAGTAGTCGGCTACATGGGATCTCCTTCTCTGAGACTGAGAAGTGTTTACTAGCCTCCTCCAATTACCTCAAGAGACTCCACTATTTCCCCTCGGCAGTGAGGGTAGAAGGTATTCCCTACAGCCACTGCTTCAGGAACATTGTCCTGGATTCAGACATCAGCCACTGGGTATTCATTTTAGATCTCCCGCTTTCCTAGGTTTGAGTCTTCTCAGTTTAACATGGGAAGGCCCAACACCAGTCCCTTATGCCTCCTATGTACTGTTCTTCTCTCCCAAGGACTTAACCTAGGCCCAAAGACTTACTGAGAAACTTCTCAGCATCTAAATCATCATGAAATTTATCTGCTATTTCTCCTTTTATACCAACCCAGTGTTGATTTTTTTTTCCCCCCTGCAAGGGGACATCATCATGATTCTTCCACAGTTTGTGTTATGGCATTACTTTATGTTCTTATATTTCTGGGATTCTGCTCTTGATATTTTGCACAGTCATTGGAATTCATAAGAACAATTTTTCTTATTTAGCCATGTAGCTCTGCCGGTCAAAAACCATGGTGTCAAGACTGTTATCATGATTATTTGTCAAAATCTCATAATCTCAAAATCCAAAAACTTGTCCTTTTGTTCTGTGTTCTTCCTATCCATATAGTGGTAGAAAGCCTCTACTATTAAGTGGTAAAGAGAGCAGTTGTAACTTTAAAAAATATATACGTAAATCACAAACCTTACTCTATTACATTTACATATCATTCTGTATCAAATTTTAATGGATACCCACTGTTTTGCTGCCTAGAAGAATTTTCCTCCTCCAAGAACAGTTTCTTTCTGAACTCAAACAATGTGGGGTCCAATGGAGCTTCCATTTTCTTACAAGACTTTATCCACTGGCCGCACTGGATTGATTATGGTAGGGAGATCTTACTTATTAAGGATTAATCAGAAGCTTTACAGGGATTCTTTTTTTTTTTTTTTTCAATTTATTTATTTTCAGAAAAACAGTATTCATTATTTTTTCACCACACCCAGTGCTCCATGCAAGCCGTGCCCTCTATAATACCCACCAACTGGTACCCCAACCTCCCACCCCCCCCGCCACTTCAAACCCCTCAGATTGTTTTTCAGAGTCCATAGTCTCTCATGGTTCACCTCCCCTTCCAATTTACCCAAATTTCCTTCTTTCTAACGCCCCTTGTCCTCCATGCTATTTGTTATGCTCCACAAATAAGTGAAACCATATGATAATTGACTCTCTCTGCTTGACTTATTTCACTCAGCATAATCTCTTCCAGTCCCGTCCATGTTGCTACAAAAGTTGGGTATTCATCCTTTCTGATGGAGGCATAATATTCCATAGTGTATATGGACCACATCTTCCTTATCCATTCATCCGTTGAAGGGCATCTTTGTTCTTTCCATAGTTTGGTGACCGTGGCCATTGCTGCTATAAACATTGGGGTACAGATGGCCCTTCTTTTCACGACATCTGTGTCTTTGGGGTAAATACCCAGGAGTGCAATGGCAGGGTTATAGGGAAGCTCTATTTTTAATTTCTTGAGGAATCTCCACACTGTTCTCCAAAGAGGCTGCACCAACTTGCATTCCCACCAACAGTGTAAGAGGGTTCCCCTTTCTCCACATCCTCTCCAACACATGCTGTTTCCTGTTTTGTTAATTTTGGCCATTCTAACTGGTGTAAGGTGATATCTCAATGTGGTTTTAATTTGAATCTCCCTGAGGGCTAATGATGATGAACATTTTTTCATGTGTCTGATAGCCATTTGTATGTCTTGATTGGAGAAGTGTCTGTTCATATCTTCTGCCCATTTTTTGATGTGTTTGCCTGTTTCGTGTGTGTTGAGTTTGAGGAGTTCATTATAGATCCTGGATATCAACCTTTTGCCTGTACTGTCATTTGCAAATATCTTCTCCCATTCCGTGGGTTGCCTCTTTGTTTTTTTGACTGTTTCCTTTGCTGTGCAGAAGCTTTTGATTTTGATGAAGTCCCAAAAGTTTATTTTCGCTTTTGTTTCCTTTGCCTTTGGAGACGTATCTTGAAAGAAGTTGCTGTGGCTGATATCGAAGAGATTACTGCCTATGTTCTCCTCTAGGATTCTGATGGATTCCTGTCTTACGTTGAGGTCTTTTATCCATTTTGAGTTTATCTTTGTGTACGGTGTAAGAGAATGGTCGAGTTTCATTCTTCCACCTATAGCTGTCCAGTTTTCCCAGCACCATTTATTGAAGAGACTGTCTTTTTTCCACTTATATTTTTTCCTGTTTTGTCGAAAATTAATTGACCATAGAGTTGAGGGTCCATATCTGGGCTCTCTACTCTGTTCCACTGGTCTATGTGTCTGTTTTTATGCCAGTACCATGCTGTCTTGGTGACCACAGCTTTGTAATAAAGCTTGAAATCAGGTAAGGTGATGCCGCCAGCTTTATTTTTGTTTTTCAACATTTCCTTAGCGATTCGGGGTCTCTTCTGATTCCATACAAATTTTAGGATTATTTGCTCCAGCTCTTTGAAGAATGCCGGTGGAATTTTGATCGGAATGGCATTAAAAGTATAGATTACTCTAGGCAGTATAGACATTTTAACAATGTTTATTCTTCCGATCCAAGAGCATGGAATGGTCTTCCATCTATTTATGTCTTCTTCAATTTCTTTCATGAGTGTTCTGTAGTTCCTCAAGTACAGATCCTTTACCTCTTTGGTTAGGTTTATTCCCAGGTATCTTATAGTTCTTGGTGCTATAGTAAATGGAATCGATTCTCTAATTTCCTTTTCTGTATTTTCATTGTTAGTGTATAAGAAAGCCACTGATTTCTGCACATTGACTTTGTATCCTGCCACATTGCTGAATTGCTGTATGAGTTCTAGTAGTTTGGGGGTGGAGTCTTTGGGTTTTCCATATAAAGAATCATGTCATCTGCGAAGAGAGAGAGTTTGACTTCTTCATTACCAATTTGGATACCTTTTATTTCTCTCTGTTTCTGATTGCTGTTGCTAGGACTTCTAATACTATGTTGAACAAGAGTGGTGAAAGTGGGCATCCTTGTCTTGTTCCTGATCTCAATGGGAAGGCTGCAAGCTTTTTCCCATTGAGGATGATATTTGCTGTGGGTCTTTCATAGATAGATTTGATGAGGTTGAGGAATGTTCCCTCTATCCCTATACTTTGAAGCGTTTTAATCAGGAACGGGTGCTGGATTTTGTCAAATGCTTTTTCTGCATCAATTGAGAGGACCATGTGGTTCTTCTCTCTTCTCATATTAATTTGTTGTATCACATTGATTGATTTGCGAATGTTGAACCATCCTTGTAGCCCAGGGATGAATCCCACCTGATCATGGTGGATAATCTTTTTAATGTGCTGTTGGATCCTGTTGGCTAGGATCTTGTTGAGAATCTTAGCATCCATATTCATCAGTGATATTGGTCTAAAATTCTCCTTTTTGGTAGGGTCCTTGCCTGGTTTGGGGATCAGGGTAATGCTGGCTTCATAGAAAGAGTCTGGAAGTTTTCCTTCTGCTTCAATTTTTTGAAACAGCTTCAGGAGAATAGGTGTTATTTCTTCTTTGAAGGTTTGGTAGAATTCCCCAGGGAATCCGTCAGGTCCTGGGCTCTTGTTTTTTGGGAGGTTTTTGATCACTGATTCAATCTTGTTATTAGATATCGGTCTATTCAGGTTGTCAACTTCTTCCTGGTTCAATTTTGGTAGTTTATATTTTTCCAGGAATGCATCCATTTCATCTAGGTTGCTAAGCTTATTGGCATATAACTGTTGATAATAACTTCTGATGATTGTTTCTACTTCCTTGGTGTTAGTTGTGATCTCTCCCTTTTCATTCATAATTTTATGAATTTGGGCTTTCTCTCTTTTCTTTTGGATTAGTGTGGCCAGTGGCTTATCGATCTTATTGATTCTTTCAAAAAACCAGCTTCGGGACGCCTGGGTGGCGCAGTTGGTTGGACGACTGCCTTCGGCTCAGGGCGTGATCCTGGAGTCCCGGGATCGAGTCCCACATCGGGCTCCCAGCTCCATGGGGAGTCTGCTTCGCTCTCTGACCTTCTCCTCGCTCATGCTCTCTCTCACTGTCTCTCTCTCTCAAATAAATAAATAAAATCTTTAAAAAAAAAAAAAACCAGCTTCTAGTTTCATTGATACGTTCTACTGTATCTCTGGTTTCTACCTCATTGATCTCAGCTCTAATATTTATGATTTCCCTTCTTATGTGTGGAGTTGGTTTGATTTGTTGTTGATTCTCCAGTTCTTCAAGGTGTAGAGACAGCTGGTGTATTCTAGATTTTTCAATTTTTTTGAGAGAGGCTTGGATGGCTATGTATTTTCCCCTTAGGACCGCCTTTGCTGTATCCCATAGGTTTTGGACCGAAGTGTCTTCATTCTCATTCGTTTCCATGAATTGTTTCAGTTCTTCTTTGATCTCCTGGTTGATCCAAGCATTCTTAAGCAAGGTGGTCTTTAGCTTCCAGGTGTTTGAGTTCCTTCTGAACTTTTCCTTGTGATTGAGCTCCAGTTTCAAAGCATTGTGATCTGAGAATATGCAGGGAATCATCTCAGTCTTTTGGTATCGGTTGAGTCCTGATTTGTGACCCAGTATGTGGTCCATTCTGGAGAAGGTTCCGTGTGCACTTGAGAAGAATGAGTGTTCTGTTGTTTTAGGGTGGAATGTTCTGTATATATCTATGAGGTCCATCTGGTCCAATGTGTCATTCAATGCTCTTGTTTCTTTATTGATTTTCTGCTTCGATGATCTGTCTAATTCTGAAAGAGGCATGTTAAGATCTCCTACGATTAGTGTATTCATATCAATATGACTCTTTATCTTGATTAACAGTTTTCTTAAGTAATTGGCTGCTCCCATATTGGGAGCATAGATATTTACAATTGTTAGATCATCTTGGTGGATAGTCCCTTTAAGGATTATGTAGTGTCCTTCTGTATCTCTGACTACAGTCTTCAGTTTGAAGTCCAATTTATCTGATATGAGAATCGCTACCCCAGCCTTCTTTTGAGGCCCATTGGCATGAAAGATGCTTCTCCATCCCTTCACTTTCAGTCTGCATGTATCTTTAGGTTCAAAATGGGTCTCTTGTAGACAGCATATGGATGCGTCCTGTCGTTTTATCCAATTACAGGGATTCTTTTAAAAAAGAAAGTATGGAAGGCATTTGAGATATGAGGATTATACATAAGAAAACAGTTTATGATGAGAGAGTAAAGGTAACACACAAAAAGACAAGTAGGGGAAAGAGATGGGGGAAATTTTGAAGTACAATTGGAAAATCAGAGTAAAGGAACATCTGATTCTTCGCTTTCTAGAGTTCTTTGGGTATCAACCCAGGGTGCAACACTGTTGGTGTTGCAACTCTTGGTACCCGTGTGATCCTGAACAAGTTATTTAAACTTTCTGGGCCACACTTCCTTAGTCTGTGAAATAGGGCAATGGAGCCACATAAATAGGTTAAGCATACACTCCTGGAACCTATTATCCTATAACTTGTCACCAGATGGATTTCATGATAAAGGTAATCTTAACCCCAAGTTAGTCTTTTATTTTCCTCATAGATGACTTAAAAAGGTGGTTTTCTTCTATATCATCCTAGTTTTAGAGAACAGCACTTACCAGTTGCTAAGAGTGAAAAAAGCATGGATGAAATTGATGTATTATTTAATCTGAGAAATGTAGGCTTAGCCAACTTCTGTCCCAATATTTAAATACATCTTATCCCCACAGCAGCATTCTGAAATAGTCAGTGCTTGCACAAAATCAATGACTAATAATTGCAGATTGCTAATCTAATATTTTTTGCAGTATAAGATTTTTCTCTTTTTTAATATTATAGGATGAGTTAAAAATGACACAATTCATTTCTAGAACATCGATTCAAAAGAAATTCAGTTTGCTTCCCAGTCCTCTCATATCTTCTTTATACTTCAAGCATAACCTTGAGTTTGGTGGAGCGTTCAAAAATATGTGAGTTTCATTTATAATATTTCTGCAGAAATGCTAATGACTTTAACTTCATCAGTTTGTCATTGCAAAATTGCCTTGACAAATTGAGTAGATGTTATCTCTATCTGATAGTAAATGGAGGACACATAGCCAGTGAGAAATGAAGGCTCTTTTTTCATAGTGTTTGCGGTCACTTAGTGTTACTCGTCTGAGCCATTATAGACAGTGCTTTGTGAGTGGCTGAAACCGATGGATGTAGACAGAGGCAATGGACTTTGGTACTTGTTACCCTGTAGGTCTGTACTTTCCCTTTTAACCTGTGGGAGGCAGAATTTCTTAGCAGGAAGAAGCTCAGTCCATTTGTTACCTGTATTTTTAGTTAGTTGTTCTTTAAGAGCTTTGAATTTGGGGGGGTTGATTATAAAAATAATTGTGTGTTTATTGTAGAACATTTGGATTAAACAGAAAAAAATATGTATAAAAAGAAGAAAAACACACCTTTCACTCCACCACGTAGAAGCAATCACTCTTCATTATTTCTTTCATGTCTGAGTTGGCATATGTGAGATATTTCGGTGTCATCAGTTTTATCATCTGTCATTCTCACCTACTGTTGTGACATAAGAATTTCTTTCTAATCATTAAAAACCTTTTGGAAGCATAATATTTAAAGGCTGCACAATGTTTGCTGTAATGTAATGTATTTCATCCTTGCCTTCTTGTTTATGCATTATTTTTTTTAGGTTTCTAGAATTATAAATAATGCTATGATGAACACGTTTTTTTTTTTTCCTGCACGAGAAGAACGTAAGGAAAGCAGGGAGAGCTTGGTGAGAGCAACTGCTCTTTTCATTCTGCTCTAGTATGTGTCAGGGTCCTTATTTCGTATAGGGATCATCATGTATTGAAACAACGGGGGCAACTTTGCTGGAGAGAGTGTGCTCTGATGCTTGAGACCAGGGAGCGGGATACAGTTATCCCTTGTAACTCCACACCCTGACTTGGGAAATCATTTCACTTTCCGTAGTTTATTGCTTGGTTAGACTTTCTCTTATGGAAAACTCCAGTGTTCCTGTGTACACCGTATTACATGGTCCTCTGATGTTCACCAGATGGTTTTCCTCTCTCTGTGCTGTGCTAGGCACTCCACATGGCAGAAAGCAATACGGCATGAGAGCGATGGTACTGATGGTCATATGTATCTCTTGTCTGTTCTCATGAACTCCAAATGAGGAAATTTAGTGAAACTTTTTTGATTGGAAATGGTGGTGTTGAGTGATAATAACAGGGAACAGAGCAGAGACATATTTTAAGCACATTGTATTTTAATCGTATCATGGCTATCAGCTACTCTCTCCAGCCCCTTTAGCATGTTGTTGGGACGTTACGAATGTAGTTAAAATTGTATACCCCTTCTGCCTCCTGTCATTGTTTTAAATTTCATTATAGTTTTCCCTAAGTCAGACTGTTACTGCCATTGATTTAGGAAAATAGTGACTTGGAAAAGTACAATGTGGAGGGACTTCCCCAATGACTTTTTTCGGATTTATGATTAGAACCGTAGAAACTTACATTCATATCCAACTCCACCGCCTTTCTCTCTCAACACTGTTTGAATAGACTTCGAATACCTTCTGAAGAAAGCCTTCATTGCCTCTGAGCAAAGACTGCTTCTGAGGTTGGTTAGGCAACTCTAACTCACAAGAGAATATGAAGAGAGGTTTAACCCACACTAACTCTGCATTTACCTGGCAGCCCAAAAAAGCTATATTCTAAGTACTTGAGGTCCTTAATGGGGAGTATAATTCCAAACTCTCAATCTCAATATTGTTCAAAAAGCTTAGCAGAGAAAAACAAATGCTTATGGAGGATTGACTGAGAAAAAAGCACTAATTCATTTCTGTGAATCAGTAATTCTCAGTGGAATGTGGAGAAGTGGAGGAAGAGGAGAGAAGGAAAGGGAGGAGTCCTAGTGTCCTCTCTTTAGAAGGTCCTGGTTCCAAGACAAGGACATTACTGATAGCCACCACTACCCTCGGAAGTCGATGTGGATAAAATTTGAGAACCACTCCTTGAATAGTGCTAAAGTAAGGTGGCAAACTAGAGACCTTGTAGTCAAATCCAGCTTGTATACAGGTTCTCTCTGTTCAGTTTACGTGTATTTATAAACACACATGCACACACAATACATTAACAAGGAATATAAAATTTGCACAAAATTCTGGATTTCCCTGGAAACAATAGAAAAAAAAAAATCTGACCATACTGAGCGCATATCCCTGCCTGGCAACAAATGCATGGAACCAAGAAATAGTTCCTTCTTTGGTCACTGACCTTTTCCTTCCTTTTTGCTCACTCTTGGCTCCCATCACTGATTTAGATTACCAGTGTGGTCAGGGCAGTGTTGGAGATTACAGTCTTTAGATTAAGGCAAAAGAAAAAAGAGCCTGGTAACTGGGCCACATCATTTTACTTTCTAGAAGCATTTCTTGGATCTTTTAGCCTGATGCCACAGATCTTGTGACAGAAGGAAATGACCCAATCCAAATTTAATATACAAACATTTTTTTCATTCTTTTGGGCTTCTTATAAATAAAGTGACTAAAAGGACAGACTCTGGAGCCAGACTGCAGGAAACCCAATTCCGATTCCTGAATTTCCTAGCTGGAAACCTTTGGCTTGGCATTTGATCTTACTTTGATTCAATTTCCCTCTGTGTAAAATGGAGATAGTACCACTTATTTAGGATTTTTGTTAAGATCAAACCTATTAATTTGTGTAATGTGTTTAGGACAGTTCTGAACATTGACATTGAAAAATGTTTGATAAGTGATACTCTTACTAATATTATTAACTCTTATCTCAGAATTAAGAATAGTTGCATTTGCTATTATGTTTTTCTATTTTGCAGAAAATCTAAAACATGTAATGAATCATGTTTGTGTCTTCTTCTTGGCTGCTAGAAATTTTTATGTGAAATTTGATAGTAAATATTTCACATACATGTTTTGTTCTGCCTGTATCTTATTTTCCTACTGTTCATTGTCCTCTGTATAATTCTTAATTATTCTTGATTTTTCTTTTCTTTGCTCTATAATGTGCACCTTTGCAAGTCATCTTAATTCTCTTTTGAAACAATAAATGAAAGGCCCTCAAAATAAACCACAAGCAAACCAACATATATAAGCTCTCTTAATGGACAGGTATGACCAGTAAAACTAATTATTTCCCAACATGAATTTCATGTGAAGTTTGCTTTTCTGCTGACATTCCGAGCTTCCATTTATTTTCGGCTCTGTCTTTTAGCTTTAGGGATAAACTGATCCAGTCATCTTCAATAGCAGCACTCGAGCAAGTTCCTGCAGTCATGTTATTTCCCAGATGTCTTCAAGTATATTGCATTGCTGCAAATTGATTTTTAGCTTGTCTTTAAACCTAACATCTCAGTATCCTATGCCCAGCTGGCCTTTTTTCTTTTTCGTTTTTTTTTTTTTTTTTTTTTTTAGGTGACCAAAGGGAATTGTTTGTATATTTAAATTTGGTACAGTAGACACAATATTAAAAGCAGCCACATATTCCATGTGTCTTGTGTAAAGTAGGCTATTCCACCAATATAAATAAGGCTATTTGGAAATGGTCATCCTCCTAACGTTCATTCCCAAGAGACTTAATAGAATGCTTGGGGAATTTTACTGTAATCATTTGATACAATGAGTAGGAGAAAATTTTATGATTATCTAGTACAATGGCAGGGCTTTATTTCTCTTTTTTAATTTGATGGTAAATGAATGAGACACTCTTAAAGATCTTATCAGCCATTTAAATCAGTGAAAGAGAAACCACTCTGTTGGGGTTTAATGGTGGGGGGGGTTGGTTACCAAAGTGAGGGATGGGCCATAGAAGCCAAACGTCTAGAAGTGCTGTTACCCAGTACCGGATGAATTGCTCTTACCACCAACATGCCTAGAGCTCTTGTTTTGAGTAGACGCAGGAGCCCATACTCTCACTAACTGTTTCTACTGTGTTCCTTCCTTCTCTCCTAATCTCATGCAAGCTCCTCCCATTGGCAAAACTTAACTGGAATACAAGCTGGCAAGGGGTTCTGGGAAGTGTGGTTTCAGACCCCCTTCTGGGAATCTGAGGGGGGCATAGAAGCACATGTTTTCCTGCATGTGCTTCCATTACTCTTAGTCACTTTGTTTCTCTGTTGCTTTCCCGTGTTGTATTCATGTAAATATTCTAATTTTAAAACATTTTGAACTGTATGAAATATCTCCAGGTCCAGGAATGTGTCAGTTATGTCAGAAACACTTAGAGGATCCACTTCCAGCAGTCTAACCAGAAACATTTTAAATTATTTTATTGTCAATCCTTAAGTTATAAATTTTTTGATGAGCGAAAATACTTAATATACCTCTCTATTATTTTAGCTACTTGAATTCTGTTCTCTTTATAGGGGTTAAGGTAATTATGAACATTTTGTCAGACTTATTTATTTGTATTTGATTTTCATTTTGGTGTCCTGATTTTCATAAACGTTCATTTGTTTTTAACTGTCCTGTGTCATAATATGGGTTTTAAGTATTTAGCTCCTACATAAAAAACCGTGGTTGGTTCAGCTTTCATCCCGAGCACCGACACATTTGGAAGAATTTGGGATTCTTGAAATGCATCATAAAATGCACCCAGAAAGACCAAGGTGTTCAGGTGGCAAAGACAGAACTGCTCAGGGCTTCTCCGTAACTGGGTGGGCAAATCAACAGAATCTGAGTGGGAGGGCTCATATCTTTCTACAGCTCTATGTCCCCAGAAGGCTTTCTTGTCATTTTGGCAATGGTTGACAGGAGTCATTGGAGTCCTAGCATGTGCTGTGACTTCTGTAAGTGTTTCTGACATAACTGACATAGTCCTGGAGGCTTTTGACAAGTTTGTCAACCTAATGAATGGGCAACTAAGCCTTAAAACCACAGTAAAGACTGTGTAAGTTGTTCCATAGAGGATGCAAAATCCAGGTAGCCCGATAATGCTTTCAGCGTTATTCTGCCTGTCTGTTTGCTGATGGCACTTCAACAGACCAAAATTAAAAAAAAAAAAACAAAAAACTTTGAAATAAATATTCATCTTCGGGAATATAATGGTAGCATATGTCTTATAACAGAGTACCTTTTTTTTTAAAGGTTATTTGTAACATTTATTTTCCCATTTGTTTTCATTTTCTTTTGTGAATGTGATAGCTGAAATGCTTAGTGCTTTAGGTCTCTGGTGAATTCTGGCTCTGTTTGAAAGGTTTAGGTTACTGTGGTGAATGTTTCCCAGAAAATGGAACCGTGATTACTAAATAACTTTGCTGATGTGAGGATTAGCCGGAATAATTACAATTCCTTGGGATTTTGTGTTTCAGTGTTCTGTATGGAAATCACTAGAGCATCTGACACTCAAGTGTCCCCCTATTTGTGCAGAGTCATAAATAACAATAATAATTAGATTAAACTTTGAGGGTTAAAAACAAAAAAAAATAACTGCACATGTCTTCAATTATTGAACAAAATAAAGTTATATTCTTCCTTTACTGTTCCATTTGAAAGGTATAAAATTTGGCTTTGCAGACCAGATCCCCTTGAGTAGACCTAAATCTGAATTGAGTATCTAAATTGGACCAGAATTTTAATATTTAAGTCCATTTTGCTTAGGGCTCAAGTCTGTAGTATTTCAGAAAATCTATTACTCTAACTTTATACACGGATTAGTAGATCTCCAATGCAGAGAGGTCTGAGTTTCTTATCTCAATGCCTATGAAGTAACTGATATTTTTACTCAACTGGAGTGTAAAGGCAGAGCAGAGTATGGTTTAACAGTGACTAAGTTTCCATGTACTATAATGAAGTTACTAGTTCATCCTGCTTTTGCAGGGACTTTAATCTTGCAATGAATTTAATTGAAGATACTCACCCCCCCCTTGTTCTGATATTTATTCTTTGTTTAAAATATTTTATTTATTTACTTGAGAGAGGGGGTGAGAGAGAAAAAGAGGGCATGAGCGGGGAGCAGGGGCAGAGGGAGAGGGAGAAGCAGGCTCCCAGCTGAGTAGATCTTGATCCCAGGACCCTGGGATCATCACCTGAGTGGGAAGGCAGACGCTTAACAGACTGAGCCACCCAGGTAGTCATATTTATTCGTTGTTAAAAAACTGGAAGGTTCATTCAAGAGGATTACACCCAGTGATTCTCATTTTTCCCCAAGGGCAGGATTTAGGGGTAATAAATGGGGAAGGTAACAACGTGATAGGGTAGAAGGAATAAGGGTAAAGGGAAACACATACAACTCTGCACTAGCCCCTCTTCCCAAATGGATTTCTGATTGTATTTTATGAATCGGAGGTTCTTGTAATGTGTAATTCTGCTGCTAACCAGCTCCCCCACATTTCAAATGAGAAAATTTGGCTCCAGAGAAACTAAGTGGCTTGCCCAAGACACAAATCTATTTCACCGCCAACTGAATTCAGGATTCGGATCCCTTGGATCCTCATGTTTTCTTTTTTTTTCAAATTCAATCAATAGTTTTTGATAGGATTTCTGACAGCATTGGATAGGAAAAAACAAAAATAAAACTCTTATTCTTTCAAAGGACTTATAGTTTAATGAAAGAACAGATGTGCAAGTAAGTGTGATATGCATTTGCACAAGGTAAGAGTCCCTAAGCAAAAGAATGCTGCACATGTGTTCTTAAGTAAATCAAGAGCAGTCTCAGAAAACTATTTCTTTAAGGTTTTTTCCTTTATAATGTTAGCAAAGATATCCTAGAAACTCCCAGAAGAGTTGGTTATTTAGGGAATTCTTACTCTATAATCATATTTTCATAAAAGTGAGCTAATAAAAGACAACATTTTAATTGAGCACAGATAATATTTCTTATCTAGAATTTCAAATACTTGTCTAGAAATTTAGCATATAACATGAACTGCTTCCAATATAGATTTTTCTTTTCATTTGGATGATTTGAATCACATGTTGCTTGTACCTCAGCCTCAGAAGTGTGCCTTTTCTGTTAGAAGTTAACAATTGCCATAAAAAATAATGATTCTTAAAAATTTCTTGTAACAAGTGACCTTGAGGTCTGTGGCTTCAGGGATGGCTCAACAATGACATCGATAATCCAGGATTCCTCAGTGTGTTGGCTTTTCCTCCTCTGGCACATCACCGCGTGGTTGCAATGTGCTGCTCGGCTTTGGCCTCCGGTCTTCACCCGGCAGCACCCGAAGTAGGGCAGAAGGGAAAGGGAAACAGCAGCTTTTCCTTTTTTTTCTTTTCTTTTTTTTTTTTAAAAGATTTTATTTATTTATTTGACAGAGATCACAAGTAGGCAGAGAGGCAGGCAGAGAGAGAGGAGGAAGCAGGCTCCCTGCTGAGCAGAGAGCCCGATGCGGGACTCGATCCCAGGACCCTGAGATCATGACCTGAGCCGAAGGCAGCGGCTTAACCCACTGAGCCACCCAGGCGCCCAACAACAGCTTTTCTTTGTCAGATAATCTCGTGTTCATCTGCCAAGAATCCTTGATTATTTTGGTATTTTATTTTGATTAAATGGACTTGAACACAGTATATTTTGGTTTCTATCAATTAGACTCTATTAGAGCTGGGCTGTCCAACAATGAGGGTGTACATGTGTGTTTTTATGTGTGTGTGTGTATGTGTGACGTAAAACATGTCTGTTCCTCCCCATAGATCATGGATGTGATGTGAAAGAAAAAGTTTGTGCAGGCAGTCCATGTTGGGGGTAGTGGGTTGAAAAACTGTTAGGGTGTTTTCCTCCAAACATAACCTTTATCTTTAAGGCACAGAAGTAAGATAAAGCTCGTACTTACCCATAAGTATTTTGGTTGCTGAGTTTAAGTAGTTGATACAGCTTAGGTCATACTTCAGAATAGGTAATTTTGGAGCCCCTGTTTTGAAGATTTTAATCATTTATTTGAGAGAGAACTCACCAGAAGGGATAGAGGGAGAGGGGAGATAGGCAGATTTCCTGCTGAGCAGGGAGCCCACTGCCACAGGGCTTGATCAGAGATCAGGGCCTGAGCTGAAATCAGGAGTTAGATATTTAATTGACTGAGTCGCCCAGGTACCCCTTGGGTCCTCTGTTTTACAAAATCAGAACTTTTTGCTTTCATTATTAATTCCCTGAAAAATAATTCTCATGTATCTCTATATGCTATATGCACATGATATTTTATATTAGAGAACTTCTAAATGCAATGACAAGTTTTCTCTTAATGGAACCTCTAAATGTATGATTTTTGAAATTAGAAGTCAAAGTACTATTACATGGTGAAAAAAATTCAGACCTTCTATATATCGATTTGAGTTTGGCGAGATCCAAATGTCATTTGGAGTTAAGTCTATCGTGTAGCACGGTGTCCAGGATAAATAATAAAAATGGTTGAAATGATGTGGTACAAAGTTCAGATGATCTCTTTTCCTTTTAACTTGTTCTGTTTTTCTGAAACCATTATTCTTATGATCTTTGCCTTTGGAAACTCAAAAAAAATTTATGAACACGTATCAAGTGGAAACTATGTGTCACTTATTAATTCAGCAAATAGTTATTGGTTGCCTCCTACTTGCCAGCTATAAAGTTGTATTTTTGTCAGAAATTTATCTGTGAAAATGAAACAGTCTCTGATTTCATGGAATGAACAGTGTGGACAAGAAGTTTAAAATACAGCACGATAAGTACAGGTATTTTGTTAAGAAGTAAGCAGAGGGGGTGATGAGACAATGGATTAAATGTCTCTAACTCAATTTCTGTTAAGGCAAATGAAGAGAGAGAGGAGCTGAGGGAGGGTTTCCTGGAAGAAACATGTGAACAGAATTCTGAAGGGCAAACAGAAGCTTTTAACTAAATATTTTTTAATGATGATGCCAATTTTCTTATTATATTGAATTATTTAAGTGGCATTGTTATTTTCTCCTCAACTCTTATCATTTTTTTTCTCTCTCTCTCACCTATCACCAGAGTCTTCTTGAGAATGGGAAATATGTATTATATTTATTATATTTTATTATATTTATATATATCTAACAAATTATAAACATAGGGGCATGCATCATGTGGATACACACTGGTGATTTCTCTTCCTAGTATTAAGTGGATTGAAGCTTTGCAGTGATGGTTTTAGGAGGAAAAAAAAAGGCCACTTGGACCAGATTCCACCATGAGCTATGATTTAAAGCAGTTTAAGTAATTGCCAATAGCCCTAATATTTGGAAAGACTCTTAAGTGCTGTTCCCTATGTGGGCATTCGTAGGAGACATGTTATTGGGAACTTATTCTGGTTCTTAAATTTGGGCCTTTGCATAGAAACAGACTCATAAGAGGGTCAGATTTTTTGAAATGATGCTTAATGGATTCTATCTTCAGACAAGATGCATGGGCATTTAGTAAATACACTAAGTTGGTGATCAGACTCACTGGTCTATGCATCCTTTATTTTTTCCTCTATTTAATCTGTCACTTTCGCTTTCAAAACAGTTGGGGAAAATTTCAAAGAATATGTGCAGATTATTTTAATTTAGAAGAATGAGCCATTTTTAAAAAAGAATTTATTTATTTGATACAGAGAGAGAGGGTAAGAAAGAGCACAAGAAGGGAGAGCGAGAGGTAGAGATAGAGGGAGAAGCAGTTTCCCCACTGAGCAGAGATCCCAATGAAGGGGGTCTATCTCAGGACTCTGGGATCATGATCTGAGCCAAAGGCAGATGCTTAACTGACTGAGCCACCCAGGTGCCCCAAGAATGAGTCATTTTTATGGTGAATTGAAGATATATCAGATATCTTGGTTCCTAGACCATTCTGTGAACCAATAAATTTGTATTTAAGTGATCTTGAGGGAGGGCAAGATAAACACTTTCCAAGTTTATTGGAAGTTCCAAGTTTATGGAGAGGGGAGAAAGAAAGACCTTATTAGAGGTATTGTAGCATTACTTCCCTGCATTTACTTCCTAAGAAATATTGCTTCCTCTGACATCTTTTTACAGAGATATTAAGTTTATTATTTTTGGTTTTTTACTGACTGGTAGCATCTCCAATTGTTTTCCCTCTTCTGTGTTTCCCCTTCAGATGGATTATTTATTTTCTATTAAGTTGTTCTTCTCCACCAACATAAGTGCGTTTTGAGGAGCTAAACATTATCTGTTCACTTAATCTCTCTTCCGAGTTCACATTGCCAAGACCCTACCTTATTTTTAGAAGCACTTCTCTGTATTTTCCGCAGTTTTTCAACTGGGTGATGCCTCAACTGTTTTAATATTCGAAATGCAGCTTTCTAATGCTTTTGTAAAGTAGCAATATAACCTCTCATTATGGAATATTTCTTTTTAATCATGTAGGGATAGCACTGACCTTTTCTTTTTCTTTAAGAATTCTGCATAGCTGAAGAAGCACTTAGGCCAAGTGCTCATTTAAAGTGAAGAAATACAATGTTAAAAAGGAAACACACACAACTGCTTACTCATTGCAGAGCACTTTCCTGACAGTTTGAACCATCACAGGTTTCAATAAATGCTGGCAAAGGCCCTCCAAGTTGAGCAGTTGCTTATGATGTATTTTCCAGAAAAATCTGTGAGCTGGGGGCTTGGTGGCTGTACTTCTAACTAGACCATTAGGATTTCACATGGGGCTTCTTTACCCATATTTACAAATAAGATGGGTTTTCTGATTTCTCAGCTGTCAACACACTGGAAATTGTACAGTGAAGCCAGAAAGGAAGCAAAGAACAGGTATGTTTTGAAATGGGGATGATATAAAAAATGAACACACACACACAAAATTTATCCCATTTTATGGCTCTTTTGATTATTATGAAAGATAAAAGCATTTTTTGACCTTTTTACGTTGCATTTTGCCAATAGCCAAGATGGCTTTGAGTAAAAAAGAATGTTTTTAGTTTAGATTCTAGGGTTCTTTTTTGAAAACCAGGGATAAAAGAAGACAGCATGTGAGTTATACAGATAATTTTTTATTTCTTAGAATACCTTATTGTTATAAAATGTTACATATCTCAAAGACATTGCAGATCCACTTATTAATTATACTTAAATAGAGTAAGTATTGGAAAGCCTGGGTGGGTAAGTCTGTTAAGCAGCTGCCTTTGGCTCAGGTCATGATTCCAGGGTCCTGGGATCGAGTCCCACATCAGTTTCCTTGCTCAGCCTTTGCCTGCCACTCCCCATGCTTGTGCTCTTTCTCTCTCTGTCAAATAAATAAATAAAATCCTAAAAAACAATACAGTAAATATTTATTCGCCTATTATCTTTCTTAATTCAGTTCTACAATTGTATAAAAAAATATTCTTAACCAATTCCTTAATTCCGTTCTAGAATTGCATAAAACAAATATTCTTAACCCGTCCCCCATTGGGTATTTGGGAGAATGGTGGCAGTTGAACTCCTGACCTATGGGTATTATATGTATCTGTTTTAAATGGATAAATACAAGTAGTATAAACATTAAAAGAGTCATTTCATTTCATGCCTAATATGTTAATGAGAAATAGAACGTTTTCGTTCAATCCTTTGAATAACTTGTCCACTATTTAAGTAGTTCTCCCATAAGCAAGAATATTCTAAGACTGGATTTTGTCATGTTATATGGACACTTAGAAATCATGGGTGCTGGAAATGGGAGGATCCAAAGGAGCACCCCTGAGTGCACTGCTGCTGATGAATATCATCGGAGGGCCACCAGCTGTTTCTCTGTTCTCTAGTTTCATGTGTGACAGACTCTGCCAATAAGCGTTGTGCCAAAGACTATTCACGAAGCGAAATCCATGTTCATTTGAGATAGCAAATAACCTTTCTCATGGACAGGCTTTTATATGTTTTCATTAATACCAAATTACAACACTAAGTGACATGTGCTTACACCTTTTGGGTTTTGTGCCGGTGACAGCACACCACAGTCTAGCTCTGACCGCGCCAGATTGCAAGGGCATCACACATCATCCTTTGTGATGTCACCCATCCGCGTTTCTCCAAGGCCCCAGGATGCCCTGTCACGCATTTCATTGATGCTTTCACAGCTGAATAAGCTGCTAAGATTACTGCTGGTTTAGTGAGGTAGGTCTGCTTGGGAACATGAAAGGGAATCTCGGCTAACAGAAGTGGAGCTCCAATGTAAATCTTTAAAAATTTAAAAAATTTAAAATTTAAATTTAAATTTAAAAATTTAAACAGTGTTCTTGTATTTAGTTGCAATTATTAGTTTGGTGTTGTGGCCCGTAATGCTGGTTGTTCCTTTAGTAATTAGCAAAGAGAAAATCAAATAGAATAAGAGGCTAATCCTCTCCTATCCCTCATTCCCCTGCTCTCCTGTCTCATCATCCATTTCCATTCTTTTTTCTTTTAATGTAAGCATGACAGTGAGGGGCTCTTTTTACTTTGCACAGATATTCTTTACCTGACCTCCCCCCAACATGCAAAAAACCTCACACACACAGACTCACAGACACACACACACACACACACACACACCCAGTTAGGCTAGGTATTTCTTCAGGTGCAACAGTGAAAGGTAAAGTGGAAGAACATTTCCTCCACTAGTTTCTTTGAAAACCAGATTCAAGAAACAATCTAGCTTATGAAACAGAGTATTTGATCAGTAACAGCAGTGGCTCAGAATGTGTGTACTCTGCGGTACAGTGCATTTTTTTGATTTGCCAAGTTTTGAATCCTCACAAATCGATAAACTAACCGGTCACCCTGTACACCTGGGCAGCATGCTGTTTTCCTGGATGCTGTCCTGGAGTCTGCCGGGCTGAGGACATGCACGAAGTGTGGGATCACTGTTAGCTCTGGGTAGCGTGTGAACGCTGCCAGTGTGTATTGAGAAATCTGAGGGTATTTCCTGGAAACATCCAATCTTAAAAGTTTCTGTGTTTCCCCCATACACCACTGAGTTGAATTCAAAGATGTTGTCAGTGTCTTTGAAAACAGCAGTGTGGTCTTGTTGGGCAGGGCTGCATTTTAATCACTGCATGGATATTAAGAGCTTTAGTTCCAGTTTATTTCTGCCTCTCTCTTCCTTCCAGAATTCCCCTTAATCTGGCTGGAGATAGGAGAGACTTGCCTATAGGGCACACGCAGAAGCGAAAGATAACAGGAAGGCCCACACTATGCCAAGGTGTCTTGAAACATGAAAGGTCAGACACTACATTTCTCTAAAAGTAAATCTCTTTCTACAGGGTCAGTAAAACTGCTATCATTAAAGAAAATCTCCACTTTAAATTTCTTCCTTTCTTTCTTTCTAGAAAAATATGCCAGTATATTCTAAAGTGTGGCTGATTAACTGTTAACAGAGTTTAGTTCAAACCTCCCAAGCCCATTTTTAAACCCCTTTAGAGGGATAACTGAAAAGGTGTCTACATTGCAATAAATACAATGCCACCACAGGCCTTTTAGAGTGTGGGTCTATATTAGTATCATCAGTATTATTTTTTTCTCCCTTTCTTCATTTTGCATAAATTGAAATTCTTTCAAAACTTCAGCAGCGTGTTATTAAAGTATCTGTATACAAAAAAAAAAAAAAATTGCAAATGATTTTCTTCTGGAGGAAACTGGCGGCTGAGGTGTCTTTGAAGCCAGTGCTTTTGTTGTGAATCTGAGAGTCATTGTTACCTAACAGATTCATACCCTAGGCAGAATTGCTATGGAATCGTGTGCATAAAACACTTTGTGTCAGCCTAGTGCGCCTCAGGAAGAAGCAGGACCATCGAATGTCCATCAAAAAGAAAAATATATGGGTTTCAGCATCTACTGCTTTCCTGCATCACTGTAGTGGTAAAGTAAATTGCATGCTCTTTAACCCTCTGTCTGCCCACCGTGCGGGAAAGATCAAAACAAATCCTAAGTCTCCATTGTCTTCCTGCTGGAATGTCTATCTTATCTCACTGGTAAAACCATTTTCACTGACCACTTGAAAATAATAGTGTGTGTTTTGCTCTTCTGCATGATATATATACATATGTATATTCATACATATATAGATATACATAAATATATATAAATATGTATGTGTATATACTGTATTACTTATCATTTCTCTCTCTTTTTTTAAACTCTAGGGAGATAGTGACTAAAGGCAGGTGCAAAAAGAAATCCCTTCAGTGTCAAAGACATCCTGTTGCTTTAATCTGCCAAGACTACCATATCCTTCTGCGATACGGGGTCTGATGTGTGGAGTGGGGAAGAAGGTGGGGGTGTTTCAGAGCATTCTTGACTGTGTTTGTTTTTAAAACAATATGGAAAGGAGGTTTTCAATATTTTTAAGTCTTCAGAGAGATTCTATGTACTGATCTTTATAGAACAGCAAAGGTGGGGCAAGTTAGAGGAACAATTACCCTGGACCTCAGGTTCCAGTCTGGACATCTGCTTACTGGGTTTCACAAGCCTGTTTTGACATATCAAGCAGCACTTAGTGAAAAATAAATTAGTACTATATAGTGGCAGGTCTTCAGTCAATAATGATGCCGACTTGGGGGGATCATTTTTAGGTCTGGTGCTTTTCTTCTTTTGTAAATTAAGAATGAAAGCAGGGATACTTCCCATTTAATTTAGAGATGTTATAATAACGGAAAATTTATATTTCAAAAATTGTGTTCTTTGGAAGGCACTAAATCCAAGGTAGATAATTACTATTTTTTTTTTTATTCCTGAAATTTGGTTCACTATAAATGCCATATTTTAGGAAATTTAAATGATGATTAAAACTTTAATGTTTATTTGAATCATTTGGAAAACACATTTTCCAGGAGCTTTTCTATTCATCAAGTTTATTTTACTTGTAGTGGAAGAAAACTTTTTCTCTCTTCCCCTGATTTGTTTGGATGGTCTAATAATTAAATTGACAGAAGACAGACGAACAGGAGAAAAACTTAATTTTGTACATATGGGAACCCCAAAGATAGAAGGCTCCCTGCCACTGAGACAGTTGAGGTGTGTGTACCATCCTGAGGTGAGAAGAGGGGAGGGGTCTGAAACATCAAAGAGAGGAGGACAATTCACAGGATGATGGGAAGAGCAGATGTTTGGAAAATGAATGTTTGCCTTGCCATGCAGAGAAGCCTTATGATATAAAGAGTTATCGCTCATAACTGCTATCTTCCTGATATAGCCTTCCTGTTTAAATTCTTAAAGGGTTAAGGGAGAGGTTAAAAAAAATTTTTTTTTTTCCCCTGAGTCTGTTAGGTCTCACGTCCCTTCAGCTTACCATAATCCACATGTCAAATGGCATATTTTGGGGTCATGAGTTCTGCTCCCCCTCGCAGTCAATATGAGATAACTATGAAATGAGAAATTAGAGAATTTCATCACGGAGAGATGAGACTATTTTAGTTTACATATGACCAACCAATGAAAGAATAAGTATACACATTCAGTTTGATTTTAGGTAAATTAGTAAGTATATTAATTTCCTAACTTTCTCCAGAACTAAAATGACTTGCTCAATGACTTGCATTTTTTAACCGTTTTCATTATTTTTTATTCAAGTTGAATAGATACACTACAAGGAACTTCAAATGTTTAACACTAGAGAAATCTTTCCCTAGTTTCTTTTCCCATGGAGCAGTTGGCAACTCATTTAAAATGGAATCATTCAGCTGTATTTTTACTATTGTTTCATGATACTAAAGTTTAAGGGCTCACCAGTACTGGAATGATTACTCAGTGAATTACCCAAAGTTTTAAGTGTCCCTATCTCCACAACTTGTGACCTCTTGGAAGGTAGTTTCATTGGTTATCAAGAACTTTGAATGCTGTCTTGATTTTGATAAATGACATATAATCGCTGAATCTGAAATTCCCTTCCTATTGAAAGTATCATTCCCACAGTCCCCACATCTTCTCTATTCTCCTTTAATGGATGAAGAAGTATATTTGGTATTCTAAGGCCAAACACTTTTTAGCATTGTAGGCTCATCACTTTCCTTTCCATAAAAGAGATACACTATTATGGATAATAATATTGGCTTACTTATCAATAATAATGTTGTTCAAAATTGGCCTATTGTTTTTTCCTAAAAAGTGATGATATTTTACTTTGAATTTCAAGTTAATCTTAACCTCAGTAAGCAAATGAAATTGACACATTCATTAATGAAAAGGAATTTTATCTTTTTTTTTGTTTTTTAAGGTTTTATTTATTTATTTGACAGAGGGAGAGAGAGAGAGCCCAAGCAGGGGGAGTGGCAGGGTTAGGGAGAAGCAGGCTTCCCAATGAGCAGGGAGCCTAAGTGGGACTCCATTCCAGGACCTCGGATCATGACCTGAGCCACAACGTTGCTTAAAACCAAAGATGCTTAAATGACTGAGCCACCCGGTCGCCCTAGGAATTTTATTCTAAATAGGAAAAAAAAAGTTGGATACTTTGAAATAATTAATTCACTCCAGGTTTATTCCAGAAAGGTGAATTTTTATTGTATATTACACTCTATTCTATTCTTTCTACTATTTTATTCATCATCTATGTATTGGATATTTACTCTTTTCCAAAAAATATGCAAATATATTGATTTAACAACCAGAGACAAATCAGTTTCAGTTTCTGTTAGACTAGGTCGAGGAAGGATTGGATTGAAAAAGTTTCTCAAGAACCATACAGGGTTTTTGTTTGTTTGTTTTTTAATTCTTCTTACCTAAAATCTACTCTCAAACAGTTTTATAATGGAGATTCTTACTGTCTATATATTAACACTGCTGTAAATTCTCTAGGGTGTTAAATGTTTATTTCTAGGATTTTAATATGTTGCATGAATCTGTAGAACAGTAAGAAATGATAATCCAAAAAGAGAAATTGCAGATTTCAAAAATAGGAAGAAAAAGTTGGGAAGTTGTACTTTCTTAGAGACTGAATGCAACCAAGATTTGCTTTCTATTATTTGCTTTTCAGGAATGTGTCTGACTCTTAACTGACAAAGACTGCATTGACAGAAAGCCTTTCCAAAGGTTAATTATTTTATAAAGAAAGAAATCAGTACTATATTGCTTGTTACCCTTTATTTTAATCTTAAAATTATTTCCCTTAATTGCCTGACTGCATAGTTTCAGGGATGTTTTTGATTTCTCATTTACCTTATCAGTTAAAATATTTTTCAAATCTGCATCTTATCTGGTTAATCTTATTTTTTTCTGAAGAGAATAGATTAAATCCACCTAACTGTCTACTTTATTAAATTTTGGCTATAATTTATGTTACTGTAATAGAATCAGGACAGGAGGAAATTAAATTGCTTAAAAAATACAGAAGAGTCTGTGGCTTCCATAGTCTCCTAGGTAAAGTCTGAAACCATTTAATGTTCTAAGTGGAGAGAGTAGCATTATAAAACTTTAAGAAAACAAATGCCAAAATAACATTTACTTCTTTTCATTTTGATAGTAGCATATTGGCAAGTCACTGTACTCTCTGGATAGGGATTTTGATTTCCCGTTGAATAATTTTATAATCATTCAAAAGTTTTAGGCAGAAAACTTGTTCCAAAATTTTAACATCAGTTGCAGTTGTGCAGGGGTTAGACTGTTTTATTTCCCAGTACTTGTTCCCTGGGCAGAAAGAAAATAGAGTTTGTATTGGTTATCAATGCTATAAATCAATATACACAACTAATTTGGACCAGTCAAGGATAAAAACAATACTCCACTTTATTCTGTAATTATTCAAAAGATTTACCTCTTCTTTCCATTTCATTTTTTATAGCAACCCTACTCGGAAGGATATACATGGAAGATGCCTAGATTTAGGGAGATACAGAAAATTGTCAAGGGGAAGGAATTGCTGGAGAAATTGTCGTACCGTTAATCTGTTGTGTCTAGTCTGAAAATGAAATCAGTGGAAACTTGAACTGATTTGTATTAACCAAGAACCATAAGAATAAGACTATCTGGTGCCAGTGTTTGGGAATGGTGATTTTTAACATTAAAAATGATGCAGTGATTGGCACTCTTCTCAGTATCCATGTTTGTTAAGTAGTATGAGCCACATACTATGTTGTTTAGCTGCTATTAATAAATGAGTATTTATCAGGTGCCTACTGTGTATGCAGCAGTAGTTTCGGCACTCTGTGGGGGATGTGAGGGTGGAAAGGGCATGTAAGACGGGGCGGGTGGGCGGCTCAGTCGGTGGAGTGTTGGACTCTTGATTTTGGCTCAGGTCATGATTTCAGGATTATGAGATTGAGCCCCTTGTCAGTGCAGAGTCTGCTTGAGAGGCTCTCGCTCTCTTTCTGCCCCTCCCCACACTTGCATACCTGCTCTCTCTCTCTCTCAAATAAATAAATAAATAAATCTCTTATTAAAAAGAAAAGGACACATTTGACAGATTGTGAAGTACGAAGGAAAACCGCATTCTTTCATCAAAGGGTTTCAGAATGTCATAGATATAATTATTTAGTAACAAAGTAACAAAGTCAAATGCACAGTTTAAAACTCAAATACATTGGTATGTGATAGAAGTGGGTATGATTGTTCTGTTAACTTTTTAAACTGAGACTTGAGTTCTGACTTTAAAAATAAAGTTGTATATTTTCAGATGCTCACATTGCCAAGCACTGAAGACTGAATTCTGTGTTCAGCTATTTGGCTGTTGTTAGCACTGATGCATGAAGCAGAAAGAAAACAGCTTGATTTTCATAAGTTAGGCAAACTCTGGAGAGCTGGGAATGGCAGGGAGGCAATTGGCTTGCAAAATAAACTGACCAAACCGGAAGCCAAAATTAAATAGAGGGTATAAGGGCACCCCAGGGATCGCCTTAACAATGTACTAGTTAAAACTAACTATTGTCATATTACCACTGCTAATGAAGAAGCCATAGGAGAAGGCAAGCAGTGTCTCTTCCTGATTACTGTGGGCTTCCACTTTAACTAGCAAAGGCACTCAATGATCCTTTAAAAAATGAATTTACTGAAATGTCTTTCTGCTATTAGTGAGGATACCATTAGACATGGTTTAGCTTCTGAAAGTATGAAGACGGTTTGGCTAATGATGGCTGAAACTGCTGGATAAAACAATAGTCTTAGACATAGTTTTATTTATTTATTTATTTATTACCATATTTTGTGACTTGATAAGGATTTTAGTTTCTAATACGCTTAAAAAAATGATCTGGGGAAGTTACTAAATGCCAATTTTCATTTAGAAATATTAGTCTGTTGGCTTGGTTAAGTCTTTAAAAATAGTTCTGATGCTCGAAGCTTGGGAAAAGATATTTTCCCAGTGGTGGCTTTTAGAACAGTGGCAGTCAATTAGTATGCAAAGTGGTGCCGCTCTAAAAGAAGACTACACCATTATTAACTATATTACAAATTTGGCTTTGAGGGCAAATAAAAACTAACGATTAGAATATCTATGAAAATATCTAGAATATGTGAAAATGATTCTTTATCCAGCCCTTCTCATATTTGAAGAAGCAAAATGTACTTCCATATTTGATTCAACACTTATTCAGTAATCATTCATCCATCCATCTAAGACTCAACAGATATTTACATTTCTACCACAGGTGAAATGGGTTGAGTATAAAAGTAAGGTTAATAAATAACAACAGTAATAAGTAATATTTCTTAAGCTGGGAACTTTGGCCTCCAGGGTACTGATTAAAGGCAAGACAGCTAGTCCCTACATCCTGGGTTGGAACCCTTACTCTGTAGCTTACTGATTGTGTGAGCTTAGGCAAGTTATTAATTCCTCAGTTTTCTTATCTGTAAAATGGATATACAATAACAGCACCCATTCTGTAGGTTTATTTTGAAAGAGCAATGAGATAGCATCTGAAAAAGCATTTTGAACAGTACAAGTCTCATGGTAAATGATCAATAAGTATTAATTATAGTTTATTGTCTCAATTTTTGCATTTAATCTTTATAGACTTGAGTCTGCCAATGAAACACTTAAAATGAAACAGGTAAGCAATATAAAATGGGATGGATTATAATTGCTTCTTTAGGAATTAAAATGCTGAGTTTCCACAGCGTGATGTCTTTTTGTCTCAATTTGTGAACTATAGCTGTAAGTCCTCATACTTTATTAAAAATAATAATAGATGTACAATAATAATAATTATCTAAGTAATAATGGATTCTTATGGATTACTTATGAAGGTAATATGATTGTCCACATTTTATACTTGAAAAACTGAGCCACCAAGAGGTCAAGTAACTTGTCCAATATCAAACAGCTACTAAGCAGAGGAGCCAGAATTGAAACCTAGGCAGTGTGATGCTAATCCAGGTCCCTATATGGTCTCCCAGCAGGGCCACAAAGCTTTTCTCCAATTTAAAGATCACTCAAAAAATCACATATGATGTCAGGGTTTGAGAGCAATTTACTCAAGGTAACACAGTCATGAAAGCAGATAACAGCTCCAATCTTCTATGTAAAGCAGCTGTCTCTTTGTATCTGGAATAATTAATTAAAATAGGTCATTCTGATCTATAAAGCTGTAGAAGATCTGAATTCCGATTGCTTTAGAGATTAATTCTCTAGACTCACTGTCACGATCATCAAAGTGCTTATGCTAATATTTCCCAGGTTTGAACTTTGGGAAATCAAATGCACCCCCCCTTTATTTTCACATTGTAAATTTTAGGCAACCTTCTTGATAAAATGGAATTTAGGTCAAATCTCTCATATTCAAGCAGGTTCTTTGTATATGGAATGAGGAAGTAAATTAAGGAGGAAAGAACAAGACCTCAATTTATCTTAATCTTATGTTGTATGAGTCTGTGTTATGCTAGATGAAAAATGCATACATATACATAACAAATAGAAATTGCTCCTTGACTAGAATGTCAATTCAGGGTGTTATTGTAAACTGTGAATGTAGCTAGGAGATCCATTCCTCTTCCTTCCTCCCCAGAATAATGAAACAAGTACATGTTTTCCCCTTTTCTTTTATTCTTTCCTTTTATTCTTCTCTCTTCTTTTTCCCCCTTCTTTCCTCTCAATAAAGGATACTCAACCAGAGATCATGCTTGCTTCAGATGAAATAAATACTTTTGCTTTTTTGGTAGTTGTCCTTCTCAGAATCAAACCAAAGTTAGGCAGGAAAAAGCCCTGCTTTTCTTTCACTTACATGTTGTGCTCAGATTCAACATTTTGATTTGATTGAATGAGGAACAATATAATCTATTGAAGAATAATATTAACATAAAAACACAATAGAACTTGTCACAAAATGCATGGCGAACATTATAGCTTGTAATCTGGAGCTTTAATTAACATATTTGTTAAATGCCAATTCTTCAAATAGACACTATCAACAAAGAAGACTTTCCCTAACACAGATAATGCAGATAGCTTGCCTTCCTTTAAAAGAGATTTTGACAGTTATACCATTGAGCTCTGAAATTCTGCTGGGAACCAACTCCCATCCTTCTGCCACCCAGGCTTTCAAAATCAGAACAGAAGAGGAAGTCAGTAGCTTTTACTGCTCTACAATTTATTCCAAGGCAGGAGTTGTAAATGGATGTATATACAGACTCAGGAATTAGTATACTGAATACCTCTTCTCAGTTTTCATACATCTACCGCTGTCCCTGTCATTTAATTTGCATTTATTCACCAATCAAGTTTGTTTCCTGGATGCCTCACTTGCATGAATGGATAGCAGAGTAATTACGGCTAAGTGAAATGGTTTTATGAATGAAGGCATAATTTACAGCATTGTGTGTGAGTATCACCTCCCCTTCTCTTGTTTAATATTCAGACCTGTCACCTTGCATGCAAGCTGTTGGAAAAGGCTCCAGAAGCCACTGTTATATCTCTAACAAATCACACCAGATTGTACTGCTTTAGAGAACTTTCTTGGGGTTGAGCTAAAAAAAAGAAAAAAAAAATCTTAATAAGAAGCCTGAGATACAAAAGCTTGATTCTTTATTGCATATAAAGAACAAAGATTTGGGGAACTGACAGGTAAAATGAAGGGAGAAGGTTAAATAGAAAAAAAAAAAAAAGACCTACATTTTATTTTTGGAGAAGATTGAATTTTATTCCACGTATTTGCTATAAAATTCTCTCTTTAGAACACTGATAGTTCAGCTCTTGAACATGGGGCAAAATATATAGTGAGAACGTCATTGTTGACCGTGGAGATAGTACTAAAGCTTGAGAATTTTCATGTGACATCAGATAGGCATTTTTTTGAAAACTTTGCAGTATATATTCATAATCTGTTCAAGTTGATCAATTAGGAACTGATTGTGACTCCCCAGACATTTGGAAGTTTTTCCTTCACTAGCTCACACTCATTCCCTTAAGCCAGTTCTCAGCTGGGGGTGATTTTGTCTTCAGGACACAATTGGCAATGTCTGGAGACATTTTTAGCTGTCACTACTGGGCAGGGGCCAATGCTACTGGTATGGGGTTTATAAAGGCCAGGGATGCTGCTAAAAATTCTGTATTGTTTAGGACAGCCTCTCGCAACAATATGTTATTTGGTTCGAAATGTCAGCAGTGCCAAGGTTGAGAGACCCCACCTTAAGCCCAGTTTGCAAGTGTCCCCACCCTTGGCCCCCCTCTGCCCCCCCGCCCCGCTCCCATACTACCACTGCTCTTCCTTGAAGAAAATGATCTTGCCACTTGGCTCTTTTTTTACAGAACGAATAAAATCTGTCAACTGTGACCTCTCTTAACCCCTCCCATTCACCCACAAACCTGTTTGCACTTAAAGTCCTTACTAGCATTCCTCTAGCCCTGAAAAAGAAGAGCCCCTTTTGCTTTCTAAGGCTAATGATTCATGTTCTAGATTTCATCCCTTCCCTTCTCCCCCTAGACATTTCTTCATCATCTCTTTATCTTTTTCTTTTTATCAAAAACCTTCCATTCTCCATGGGTTCAAGACTCATCAATTAAATATAAACCTTTGACTTTAGTTTTCTTCTTTCCTTCACAGAAATTTTCAAAGAGTATTTTACAGCTGCTGTCTCTCATTTCACAAATGTATATCCCATTAGTCCATTGATTCTTTTTCAGCAACTTGTCCTACTTGTACTGTTTGTATCAGTTAGTTATTGCTGTGTAACAAACCACCCCAGAATTCAGTAGCTTAAAATAATTAGCATTTATTGTTGTTCACAAATCTATGGAACATCTGAATGATTCTTCCAGTCTTAGCTGGGCTTATGAATGTAACTCTAGTCAGACATGTCTGGTATGCAGGATTTCAAGAGAATGAGTTGAAGGGGAGGCCTCTTCAGGCCTAGGCTTAGAATAGGTAGAGTTCTGTTTCTAGCACAAATCAGAAGGCCAGCCAAATTCAGGAGGTAAAAGAATAGACTCCTTATCTTGATGGGAGGAGGGGATAGGCTCAGATACAATAAGGGGTAGAGAGTCAGCCATTTTTATATGCAGTTTCCCAACTGTATTAAAATTACTAAATGAAATTATTGATGATCTAATATTCAAAATCAACTCTAATTTCTAATTTCTTTCCTTGACTTTGTGGCAGCCTTTGGCAGTGAATATTCCTTCCTTCTAGAAATCTTACTCTCATGTCTGCTGTAACACCTTTATCTTTAATTGTCCTTCTGACTCTGATCCTTCTTGATAACCCTTGAATATCTTCACCATAACTGATAAAGACTGTTGGTTCCAGGGTTTCTCTCCTTGGATCTCTTTGCAGTCTACAAGTACTTACTTGGCAATCTTACCCCAATTATATTTTAATCTGTCCACCTATATTTGACACCAAAATCTAAATTTCTAGCATTTTCATTAGACTTATATCTCCCATCTGTGTATTAGAAATCTTTACCTGGAGACAGTGTATTATTATTATTATTCTTCCAATACCTGGTTCTCCTCAAAATACCTAATTATCTAGTTAGTTATTTTTGGCTCAACCTTTTCTCTCATCACTTCCAACCCTTAACCACTGTATTCCATTACTGGTTCATTAAATTTTACTGATTTATTTAATCAACTCATTTATTATTATTATTTTCGTCAACTCAATTAATAAACAAGTATTTATCCAGTGCTTAATATGCACTGGCCTCCATGGGGCTTAGATTATGTATTATCTACTCTGTTGGCTGATGATAAGTGATATGGAAAGATTTAAATTTGGGAAAGGGGAAGATGGGGAGAGCCAGTGGGTGTTGTCATTTTATTTAAGGTGGTCAGGAAGATCCATGGAGGAGGTAATACATTGTGAAGAGCTGGAGGAGTTGAAAAGTTTAACTATCTGGCGAGAACATTCTAAGCCAACAGGAGAGCAAAGCTTAGGTCCTGCTGTGGCAGGTTGTGTGATCATTCAAGGAACAATAAGGTAGCCAGTGTGGCTCATATGTGGGAGAGAACAGTACTTATGATCTAATTAATGTTTTTGTAAAAGTTAATTTTATTATTTACTGTGTATATTTTTATACTTTCTGTCAATGTTTACAATCTTTTATGCCCTCACCATCAATAAGACAAGAACTTAGCATGCTCTTTTGTTTCTTACTTCCTGCCCAAACTCTTCATAAACCTAGTCCAAATTGGTAACTTTGTGATTTTAGTTTCAAAAGATTATTTTCCTAAAGTTACTAATATTTTTATGTAACTCTGCTGGTACAAAAAATTTTTCGTAATTATTTTTGGGGATCTTTGTAAGATTTGCCTTTCTTAATGATAATTTGACTGGACATGAGATTCCTTATTTAGAACATCGACAATATCGACTTCAGTGTTACCTGATGGGTGAGGAATCTAATTAAGGTTACCAGATTTGGCAAATAAATATGTAGGGCACCCAGTTCAATGTTAATTTCAGGTAAACAACAAGTACTTTTTAAGTTATAATTATGTCCCATGCAATATACAATTTGGGACTAACTTATACTAAAAAACTATCTGTTGTTTTTTTGAAATGTATGCGGTAACAGGGCATCCTGTATTTTATCTGGTATCCCTAAATCTAATGTAATCTGATTATTCTTTTTCTATTTCTTTAGAAGATCTTGATAAAAGTATGTCCAGAAGCTTTTAAGAAATGTATGTTTATCCTTAGAATTCTAAAATGTCACCATGGCGTTTCTGGTTGTGGATCTCTTTATCTGCATTTTCTTCAGACTCAGAAGTCCCTTTTAAACGTAAATCTTCCATTTGTTTTCATTCCTGTTTTTTTTTTTTTTTTTTTTTTTAAATTATTGTTCTGACATTTCTTCCCATAGTTTCCCCCGGTTCTTTCTAGAACTCCTGTTAGACAGATGTTGAACCCTCTGAATATAACTTCGATGACACATTATTGTTATTTCATACCTTCCATCTCTAGATTTGTTTGCAATGATTCCTGGAAGAATTCGTTATCTTTGTGCATTAATTTAATCTTTAGCTATGTGTATTCCACTATTTCTCTGGTCATTATAAGCTTGATTTCTGGGAATGGGACTTTCCTAGGAGTCTTGGGATTAATAGTCCTCATATCATGGCTTCTTTGATCTAAGCACCTTTATTCCTCCATTAGCTTTTTTGCAGCTGCTTAGTAGCTCACTGTGCAAACTGATTGCAGAAAGGAAAGAAAGTACAGGCCTCCAGACAAACTCTAGCTCTATTTTTTATACCCACTGACTCTTAGTGGGGCTTAGTAGTCTGTCGCCCTTGGCCCGCAAGAACGACAACCAGCCTGGCATGGTGTTAATGCTTCGTCTCTTTATTTCGACAACTTTCTTAGCTTATATGTGTCAGGGTGACCAATAAGAGGCCAAACAATGGGGAGAGCCAATGAGAGTCCTGTTACTATGCTGATTAAATTTGAAACAGCCAATGACTATGTCCTCCTTTAGGTGGGCTTCACCAGAAAGTTCAGTGTTCACTTGCAGCGTATTTTGCTGGCAGTGAGCCAAGCACCATCGTGTAATGGTGGGGACTTTCCCGGCCGGAGGCGGTCCCCGACAGTAGTCCTTGTACAATTCTATGTTTTGGACTGACTTGTGTTCTTCAAGTTCATATGTTGAGATCCTAAATCCCAGTATCTTACGTTGTAGCTATATTTGGAGATAGGACTTTTCAGAGGGGCAATTAAAATTAAACAAGGTCATAAGGGTGTGCTTTAACCCATTATGACCATTGTCCTTATATGGAGAGGAAGAGATACCAGGAATATGCCTTCAGAAGAAAGGTCACGTTAGGACACAGAGAGAAGGCAGACATCTGCGAGCTAAGGAAAGAAATCTCAGGAGATCTAAACCTGCTGACACCTTGATCTTGATCTTTCCAAGCTCTAGAACTGTGAGAAAATAAATTTCTGTTGTTTAACCCACTCAGCCTGTGATATTATGTTGTGGCAGTCCTAGCAAACTAATATATCTATCTGTAAAGAATTTGATATTTTTCCTTCTATCTCTGTTCCTATGTTTCTGACCCAATAGTGCCACTTGGTTTTGTATTGTTTTTATTTTGTCTTATAGATTTATTTAGCTAAAATAACATTTTTGGTAATTTTATGGGGTTTTAGGCAAGAAGGGGATGTGGAGAAATGCTCAGTTCATTGGCTGTCTATAAACTTAGTTATTTTTCAGTAATAGAAGTAATATTAGGTAGGTCCTGATAAGACCCTTAGATGAAACCCATCATATTGGCAACAAAAGGAGATCCACTCTCTTCTGCATCTGTTTTCCATGACTTCACCCACTTCCTCTGTCCTGATAATCTTTCTCTTCCCCCAACAAACTACTTGCAATCTATGTTCCTAGCATGTCAAGCTCTTTGAAGTTTCATTTTGTATGCCATGATGTTTCATTTTTGCTGATATGTCTCTCCTTACTTTTGCCTACTTGTTGAAGCCTTACTCATCATTTGAGGTGCTAACCACCTGTGTCCTATTCTTTGGATGCTTTTCTCTTGCCATCTTGCCTTTGAAGTGTTGGGGCCATTCTTTGGTACCACCGCTGTGCATTTCTGTATGTCCTTTACAACATTAGTGACAAGGTATTAAATTATTTCTCTGTATTTGTTTGTACTATTAAAGAGTAAATTATTTGAGTATGGAAGTTGATTATCTTTGCACCCCATTGACTTAGATATGACTAATACTGAAAAGAATAATTGCTTAATACATGGATTAAAAATGAGTAAATGAAGAAAAAATGAGTAAATGAGAGTATCAAAAAAGACCATGAACCCTTGAGTCATTTTTCAATTTTTAAACAGTTTTAAGGACCATGAACCAATCTTTTATTGTTTCTTTTAAACTTAGCATTTTCATTTGATTCCGTTTCATTCCATGCCATTGATTACTGTACTGCCGTTTAAAGAAAAATTGGCAGGGAGAAGCTTCAAATCACTTAACCCTTTTGTATTCATTAAAAACATAAGTAAAAAAAAATACTTAAGACAATTAAAATGTAGGTCAACGTTTCTTGTACCTAATTTATAATACTGTAGGTAATTGCCTTGGGACATCCAACAGGCAAGCAAAAGAATCCCATTTAGCACTTGCTCAGCTTTGTCTAATCCAGAACACTTATCCTGAAAAGGGCACATATTCAAAGAGGAGAAACAATTATCTGCAAGTGAAACAGGTAATGAAGTTTCCTATGTGCTATAATTTTAATTTAAAGAGCATGTTTGAAAGGCTAAGAGACCCAGACAGGCAGATAGTTCCTTCTTCACAGTTATAAAATCTGTCACATCTTAGAAATACTCCCCCATTGAATGGCAATCACAATTTTTATTCTAAAGGTTCTACATCCGTGGCATATTATGTCATGGACAGCACTTCAGAATAATCTAATGAAAAGAGAACTCTTTTCCATGCTAATAAACTTCAGATTCTGCTTGTTTCAAGAAAATGAATTCAGGCTTTGAACTGCTGAGGTCCACATAAATTCAGGTTATCCATACAGCCGTGCGGAAAATCTCCAAGATGAGTTCTTTATTAATAGCAAGAATGAGTGAGTCAGTCAGCTCATTTAATGATCTGGCCCATAATTTGAATCCATTGAAAGTTGCCTGTTAGCACCTCCGGGAGCTGGGATCAAGCGTGACCTTGACTTGTGATAGTCTGAATTAAATCCTTGTATGATAGTTTCCACACCAGCTTTGTTTTGATCATTTGGCATGCAAGCAGCCTCCTTGAACATCCTTATAATTATTACAAACATGAAAATTATAAGGAAGTGGGAGGAGGGTTATGCTAACATGTGAAATTTATTTTGATAGAAAAGAATAGGCAGTTCTCCTCTGTGAAATTACTTGTGCAGGGCTATTAAAAATGATAAAGTTCATGCAGGCAGTTTTTTTAGGCCTCTGTAGAACATTTTTGTATATATGTTTATTTATTAGGATCTATTTTTAAAAATATCTATGATAAGATTCAAATAGGGAGAAAAAAATATCACTTTACCTATGAGTGACCTAAGTTTTCATCTCTCTTGGCAACTTGAACTTGTGAAAGTTTAAGGTTTAGAGTCTTTATCACATCTTGGTAATCGTATTTTAGAATTTGGATCTATCTGTGCTTTTAAATGTGATAGCTTTGTTTTAACATGTGTTTATGCTAAGCATCCTGTTACTTACTGAAATATGAAGTTAATACATAGTTTTCACATGATTGTTAATTTTTAAAAAAATTTATTTGGGAGAGAGGGGAAGGGAGAGAGAAAGAGAGAGAGAGAGAGAGAGAGCGAGTGAGCGTGCAGGTGGTGGGGAGGTGTGGAGGGAGAGAGAATTTTAAGTAGACTTGGGTCTAGGTGTGGAGCCTGATGTGGGGCTCTATTCCATGATCTTGAGATCACGACCTGAACTGAAACCAAGAGTCAGATGCTTAACCAACTGCACCACCCCGGAGCCCCAGTTTCCATATGATTTTTAGGTGTTGTGATATTTCTGCCTCTTTTTCTCCCTGCCTCCACCTCACTATTTTACTATAGAGAAATGGTGTAATGTAATTCCCTGAAAGCAAAAACTTCTTTATAGGAAATTAGTGGTGTTAAGGACCCTAGCTTTATAATGGAAAGTGTATGCATTTACTAGGGCTGCTTTAATAAAAAGTGCCATAAGCTGGAAGTTAGATTAAGAGGTGCTTATTGTCTGGTTGTTCTGGAGATGAGAAGCTGGGAATCGAGGTGTTAGCAGAGCTATGCTCCCTCTGAAACCCATAGGAGAGTCGTTCCTTGCCTCTTGCTAGCTTCTGTCGCTGTGTTGCCACTCTTTGACATTCCGTGGCACTTCAGTGCATCACCACAGTCCCTGTCTTCACGTGGTGGTCTCTGTGCACCCTCTCATGTAACTGTCTCTCATGTGTATGTCTGCTTCTGTGCCCAAATTCCCCCTTTTTATGAGGTTCCAACCATATTGGATTTTGGCCCACCCTAATTGCCTCCTTCTGTTATGATCCCATTTCCAAAAAGGTGGCATTCTGAGGCAAAGGGGGTTGGGAATTCAATGTATCTTTTTGGGGGGGGGGACATCATTCAGCCCATAATAGAAAGACAATTTAAAATGCCGCAATGATGTGTATTTTTTTCTTTTGAGTTTTGCATTTAATATTTCTGTTTGTTATTTGAACTATTTTAGATGTATTTCTAAAGGTGAGATATGAATTTTTTTCTTGATAATGGCTTTGAGACAATGAAAACAAGTAGTATTACACTGCAGTGTAGATGTGATTCTACATGAAAGTGCCCCATACTGTGAATCGAACAAATGTCAGGAAAAAAAAAATGTTCAGAATGACAGCTTTAGATAAACTTGAAAACTAGAAATGGTTAATATTATAAACAGATTGTAACAGATTGTTACAATTGGCATGTACTAGCTCTTTTCTTTGACTTTTCACTGTGATTTTTCCATTGCTTTATACAGCAGAAGTGATTTGATTTTATCAAAGTGTCTTCAGTTTCTTGTATTAATAGCTACATCGCATCAGAAATGGCATAAATTCAGGGGAACATACAATGCAGACTGATTTAATTTCTTTGGACGTTTCTTAATTTTAGGGATCTCCAGCCTTCTAACTTGAAATTTCCAACGGGGGGGGCACTGTGAATCACTTCTATACTTTAATATCATCTGTAGCTTATGGGTTCAGAACTTTATATAGTTTTTCATTTCCAAATTAGTAAACAGCAAAGTAAATTACTCGCAGGTAGAGTGAGTTGGCTGACAAACCCAGGTATTCCATGACCTTCATAATAATTTTCTCTCAGAGTTCAGTACTATAGTTATTTTAAGACTGGGAGGGGAGAAATTGAGTTTATGAAGTCAAATAAAAATCACATAAGAATAATTTTTATTTAAGACTGTCACCAAGTGAAAATCACAGAGAGAATTCCCTTTGAGGGCAGCACACAGAGATCTCGTGTAACTATGGTAGAGGTCAGGCTCATTGTGATCAGATGAATTGAAATGTTAGGCAAGTAAAGTTAATCTCTTTTAATACATTAGCATAAAATGATTAGAACCAATATCTTTTCTAGGTGATCCCCAGACTCCATGATATAATTTTACTTGATTTTTGAACTCTGCGACTAAATCTGCTGAAATATTTGGTCAATTTAATTTACTATAGTTCATTAGGACTGTCTCACTTGCACCAGGACAGTTGTTAGGTTTCCTAAGTATAGATTTTCGCTCATATGAGATCGTTTAATCATACCTAGCCATTCCATGATTATATGGACAGAACATTAGTAAATTGAAGGTCAGTTTTCATGCTTCTTGAATATTCAGTGTCCTTTATGAAACAAATATCCAATATACCCATTCAATGCATTTTCAAAACATGATAACTAAGAAGAATCTAAATAAACAAGAATCTTTCCAGGTCATTTCCACCTTGGAATCACTATGGGGTTGTAATGCTTATAAATCTTTTACAAAATACATATATCAAGACATTGTTGCCTACTCTTTTTTTCCCCTAGTATACATATAGCTTGTTATGCTTCTGCTGTGGCTTTCAATAGATGATGGAATGGAAAGAAGGAATAGTTTCTCATTTATTACATTGCCAGTTTAATAATTAGTTCATGACTCTGTGCTTGTGGTCAATTGCAGTATTTCTAATCTATCCCAGGGCCAGTCAATTTCAAATAATATTTCCAAATTGAAATCCATTAATCTCTTTGGTCTGACTTCACTAAAATGTATTTATGGAACAGGTTAATTGGAGCCACCACATCCATGACTGTGAGCCAGTCATTTTGAATGATATAGGTAGCATTAGCTCATGCTAGACCACAGCAAGCTCATTTCCCAGAGCCAGCCATACTTGCATTCTGGACCTGTGCCGTAACCGAAGGGGTCCTTTTGGAATAGAATGACTCATATTTCACCACTGTTTGCGGAAGAGAGCAGAGAAGAAACTGAATAGAGAAGATGAGCACCATCCAAACCAACAAAGTGCTCAGCTCCTGTGCGTGTTGAAAGGAGTCAGGAAGTCTGGCGTGCTTGAAATGACAGAGTGCATCTGTGTTTGGATCAGCATGGCTTGCAGAGCAGGCAAGTCCACCTTTCTCAATAGTGACCCTCATGATTAGTAATTTACATTAGACAATCGTCATTGATTTTTACGAGAACTGTGGTACGTCGAGAGGCTCCATGTTTAGTGCATAGCTATAGAACCTGATTCCAGCGTGAATCACCTGATGAGGTAGCATTTATTCTTCTCGTTTATTCCCTTATCAGGAGTCTTTCATAATGCTTCGTGTTTCATGGTATAATATTAGAGAAATTAAATTGCTCAAAATTTTATAATTAATTTTTTCAGTTTCAATTATGATTCACAGTCTACTAGTCTGGCACCTGCTGGCAGGCAATTATACAAAGTCAGCAAAGGATATGTGTTAAGTTTCTTCTTCATGTGCTTTTCTCAGGAGATATTTTCTTTCCCTTCTCTCGTTCTCTCCACCTCCCAAGTCACAGGTGGAACATGCTTTGGGGTTAAGTTTGCTTCTTGAACTGTAAGCACTTTTCTCAAGTGTGTAGACTGTACTGTATTGCTCTCTACTTATCTGCCTTTTTTTTTTCCTGAATTTTATTTCTTTTAGTGCATTTGTCCCTGGAATTTCCAGTCCCCATTTCTACAACTCTGCCTTTAGTCTCGTATCCTGGACCAGCTGAAGATGCCGTGCTCATTCTGATCTTCATGCCTGCTTCTCTGAGCATGCCATTCATTCTTGCATTTTCTTAACAGAAATTTCTGAGTGTCTCCTATTAACTCACATTGAGTCTACGGTTGTATACAGATGGAACTTGAGGCTAGCTGTATGAGATGTCAGGAGATACAAACACAGAAGGATCAACAATCTTGTTTGATTACTACTTATCTTTGACATTTACCAGCATAACCAGTCTTTCTCAGTGTCCCCACATAAGTAAAAAAGCAGATAAAAACAACAATTAGCAGACAAATAAGGCTCTAATTTCTCTGGCTTGTTGGCCCCTGGGTAGCACCAGTAATGGCCGACACTTTTATTTCATTTACTATGTGCCGGGGACTATTTCAAGGTTTTTTTTTTTTTTTTTTAGTTTTTTTTTTTTTTAGTTTTTTTATTTGACAGACAGAGATCACAAGTAGGCAGAGAGGCAGGCAGAGAGAGAGGAAGAAGCAGGCTCCCTGCTGAGCAGAGAGCCCAATGAGGGACTCGAACCCAGGACCCTGAGATCAGGACCTGAGCCGAAGGCAGAGGCTCTATCTAACCCATGGAACCACCCAGGCCCCCCCCCCAAGTTGTTTTAATCTTCATAACAGCCCTATGAGAAACACAAAGCAAAAACAAAAACAATCTTATGAGGGGAAAAAAAAGGCCACACAAAATATTTTAAAAACTTTCCAATTATATCCAGCTAGAAAGTCATGAAGCAGAAATCTGAACTTCATCCCCTTAGCCTCTTCTAGCTGCTATAACAAAATATAGATGATAAATGATAGAATAGAATATAATAAATGACAGAATATTGCTCAGTTCTAGAGGGTGGAAAGTCTAAAATCAAGGTGCCAGTAGGTTGGCATCGGATGAGAGCCACTTCCTGATTCCTAAATGGCTACATTGCTCTGTCCTCACAGAGCAGAAAGGTTGAGCGGTCTTCTCTGGAGTCTCTTTCGTAAGTGCAGGAATCCCATACATTCGAGTCCCGCCCTCATGACCTGATTACCTCCCAAAAGCCCCACCTCAAATATGAGCTCCCTTGGGATTGAATTTCAACATACGACTTTTGAAGGGACGCAAATATTCATTGGCACTAACTAATCTGGTTCTAGGAGTGTTTCTGTAAAGTCTAATTGTATCTCATGGGAGAGTGAGGGAAGGCCTGCCCTGTTCCTGTGCCAGAAGTAGCATTTCCCAAGGCATTTCTGTGCATCTTGAGTTTGAGAGCAGAGACTTAATAGGATTACATCTTGTTCAGTGTTCCGAGTGTAGCATCTAAACCCAAATGAATGGATGTGAGCAACTAAAACTGCAGTTATTATATGTGGATCATGGTTTATCAATTTCTGGAAAGTAACTTTGAATAATTGAACAGTATACATTTCAGATCGTATTTAAGGAATTTTGCTTCATATTCTCTCTCTACCCTAAATGTCTGATTCGGGATTTCTTTTATTCAGTTTTGTGTGTACTTTTGAGCTCAATATTCATGTTTCTGGTGGCCCTATCCACATGATGTGGTATAGAAGCCTCCAACCAGCATGGCCCAGATTGACTCCCTTATCTCCCGGTGCCCCTGTCCTCAGTGGTGCCTCCTACAGATTGTATCTCAGACAATGGCACCATTATCATGCCTCTCTTCCAGGCCTGATACCACGGCTGCATTCTTCATTTTCCCTGCTTGCTTTCCAATACCTTCTCCCCCCCAATCAGATCATTCCTCATGATACATCTTTTCTGTGTCCTTAACATTTCTTGACTCCTCTTCCTTCCCATCATCTCCACAATTTAATTAGTTTCTTTTTTCCCTTGGCTATTTGTGGTAGACAATTCCCTGTATCTCTGGCCCTCCCGTCCGCTGTCTTGGTTTTTAGCATGACATACAACATGTCTTATCATGTGGCCTTTGCTTCCCCTTCGGATTCAACCCTTACTCCCTGACAGTCTCTGCTACCTGTAATGAGGCCCTCGCAGTTCTTCAGAGGCGGGGTGTGCTGCACTTCACTCCCGGGAGTCTGTCTACACTCTTCGCTCTGTGTGGAATACGCATCTCATCCCTCACCCTTCCTTTTACGTAATCCCTGCCCACACTTCCATTCTGCCTTTCCACACAGAGTCTGGCATTTCATGGGTCCTCTAGAAATACATATTAAGTGGATCATGGAATGAATATAGATGGTCCTCCAAGAGAGAAGACTGGGTTAGAGATGAAGAAGCATTTGTGTTAGAGAATGGAGGTGATATTTCTCAAAAGCCTAAACTTAAACAACAACAACAACAACAACACAAAACTTAATGCCTACTTCAAGAGTAGGGTTTAATAATGAAGGTATTTACTTGTCATGTGATTCCAAAAGACAGATGAACTTGTTTCTATATTGGTAATAGACTACTGATCTCATTTTTATTTGTCACGATTAAAACTATTCCTATCCATATCTATTAAAAGACACTGTGCTAAGTTTCTAAAGGTAATTCCATGATGTCTTTAAAATAACATCTATGCATACACTTTCTCTGAATTGGATTAACCAGTTTGTGTGAGTTTCCTGAACATGTAGACCATTAATATTTCTTTTTCTAAATTGTAAAAATGTGCATGACACAGAGTAGATGCTTTAGTTACTTTTGTTGGATGAGTAATTTAAAGAATGAAGAAAATCATGGAAAATAAACAGTATAGCAAAAACAGGACTTCGCTTACTTTAGTTGATAGTACAGGCGGTGGTCAGAATGTGACCAGCTCGTACAGATCTAATGTATCCCCTACATAAGTGGTCAGCAAAAGCACACGGATACTTGTCAGTGTGCTTCCAATGCCACTTTCTTGAGTCAGCTTGTTGCATCATGGTGGTGTGACAGATGTCTTCCTTGTCAGACACGTGTATGGAAGTTGAAACCGCTTTTCTTTGCCCCTCTGCCTGTAGTTTTACTAAGTACCTGCTCGAAATCCTAGAAGTTGACAAACCTCCTCTCCTTGGTCAAACTTTAGTTAGGCTCCTCGGAGCCCTCTGCTCTGCCAGGCTGGAACTTCAGCTTCTGTCTACATCCTCATCGAGTCCAGTTTTAGTAGGAATCCTGTCAAGTTGGTTTAAGCAGAATCACCCCCACTCTAGACATCTGATCACCCTCGATAACTGACTGGGTTCCTCATCTTCTGCCCTGCCCTTGCCTCCAACCCCTGCCAGGTAGTATGTAATTATCGTAGCCTACCTTCAGCCAGAAGAATCTCATCAGATTAGTTTAGCAAATAATCATCTTACCCTCTTAATTTTTCATCCACTGACTTCCTCCACTCTTCTCCTTGGCTATAACTTCCCCTTTTTCTTTCTTGTATTTGACATTCCACCCAAAATCTCTCCCCTACCACAAAACCCCTTTGTGGTAGTCCTTCACCTATCATGGCAGGCAGTGTCCCTGAGTAAAGTCCTGCTGTACTGTTACAAGTGTCTGAATGACTTTTTTTTTTTTTTAACAGAGGTAAGGTATACAGTGTTCTATATTTCAATATTGTCAGAACCACAGAACTCAACAGGATAACAACTGAAGAGAAGAGGATTTATCTCTAAGACCAGAGACCAGAAGAAGAGTCAAGATGAGGACAAGGAGAAGCAACTCATAGAGGGGCTATTGTAGTATTCCAGTGATTAATTGCAGCTCTCAGTCATTCTGGAAAAATAAATGCTCTGAGACATATCTCAGATAGGAAAGTGTAGACTAGAGACAGAAGGAAAGAAAGGAGATAGACTTGGAAATAATCTCACAACCTCTTGAATTTATGATATTATTTTTAAATGGCAATAGTTCTAATCAGGATAATAATGCCATCTTCTTTCTTGTTTTTAATTGTTAAAAAAAAAAAAAAAAAAAAAAAACCTCAGGTATAGAATACCAAGCAAGGGCAGGTTAAATTTGGAATAGATTTCTCTCAAATTAGGAAATCTTGCTTTTCCAGTGCTTCATGTAGACATGAAACTTATGAAAATAGTTAAAAGTCCTGAACGTATAATTATGTCTTTCACCTTAACATTTTAACTGGGATCTTGCTTTGAAAAAGCTTTTGTTCCATTTCTCCCCAATTCCTGTCACTGCCATTTTGTTTGTCTGAGAGCAGGCAAAAATACAGACCAAGGGATAACTTTGGGTAAAAGAGGAAACGGCAAATGAAGCAGTCAACAAGAAGTCTTTAGGGGGCATTTGCTTCCATCTGTGTATGTGGCATTTTCACGTGGCCAGGCCTGTGGGTCTGTGGTCATCATTGTTTTTATTTTTGAGATGCAGGAGTGCTCATCGTACTGGCTTTCCCTCTGTCACTTGAGCTCAAAATGTTTTATCTCGAATGAACAATCTCAGAGCAAGATTGACAGGATATACTGTGTGCAGAGATGATAAAATTGGAGATATTTTGTGTAACTTTTCCCCAACATATCATTTCTCTTTCTCTGTGTACAGCTTACAACAGGGAGTGGTCAAAGGAAAAGAGAATCAGCTTGTACCATGAGAAAGCAAGAGGAAAAGTCCCTGACATTTCAAGGAAGTGGGCAGCTACACCTTATCAGTCATGAATAACTGAGATTTTCTTAGTGTCCCTTCCTGTAATCACCTCAAGTCTTCTCATTTTTTCTCTTGCCCCCTCTACTCATCGGCACATCCAATTGTCATGGCTGCCATAGGAGACCTCCTGCAACTTAATGACTTGCTATCTCCTCCTTTCCCTCTTCACTGCTTTCCAAGGGGACTAGTTCCTTACCTGGCCAATAAGCTAACACAGGGTGATGAGGAGCCAATCCTTTTCCCTCCTGTGCCTTTTACCCTCCAGGGTTATATGTCCTTTTTGTCATCCGCTATATAGCATAAAGCTGAGAATGATACTATGGTATCAATTTCCTTCCAGAGAGCAGAAAGAGTGTGCGTTTTGGCATACCAATGAAGTGATGGGTGAGGTTTTAGCTCAGTTTAAGCCCCGCAAGAAGGAATAAACCATGTGTTGTGACTGCCAAAAGTACAAATAAAAGCTAATGCAACGCACAGAATGTCCCTCAGCATTCTCATTAAAAAGTTTGCCTACAAACAAAGCTAATGACAATTATTTGAACAGATTAAATTATGTTTATCAAATTATTCAAATAAATTAATAAAAATTACAGCATGGCAAAAATTTCTAAGCAGCCAAAGAGAGAAAATGCAGGCTTGAGCGATCACCAGTCCTGCTGAGTTTCTGTGTGGGACTGCCAGCAATTTAGTTCTCTACAGACTGCAGCAGCCTCCAAATTAAAGAGTACCTTGTAGTAACTACACTGTGTATAATGATTTACCATTATAGAGCACTTTCAGGGTATTTCTTCAACAGTAACTGTGATGGGAAAGTACCTCCTCATTTTACAGCTGCAGAATCTGCGAGTCCAAGAGGTTTAGTACTAAGAGAAGAAGCTTGAGCTAGAAGGTGAGCCTCAGACCGTTTATTACCATTTGTTTTGGACTGAATGTTGTGCGTTCCTAAAATTCGTATGTTAGAGCCCTAAACCTCAATATGATGGTATTTGGAAGTGGGTCTTTGGGAGGTAGTTAGGGTTAGATGAGATCGTGAGGGTGGGGTCCTCATGATGAGATTAGCTCCCTTATCAGAAGAGACACCAGAGAACTTTCTCTCTCTCTCTCTCTCTCTCACTCAAGAGCAGGGGACTCAGAATGAAACTTCCCTTCCAGGCACTTTGATCTTAGAATTCCAGTCTCCAGACTGTGAGGAATAAGTGTCTGTTGTTTAAGTACCCAGTCCGTGGTATTTTGTTCCGGCAGCCCAAGCAGCCATAAAGGATATATCCTTTCATCTGGCTAAGCCCCATAGCTGCTCATTGGCTAGGTGCCCGTGTGACCTGAGGTGCTATAAGTTTATCATCCTTTTGTACTTTCATTCTTTCACGCAAAAGCATTTCATTCAGTACCTACTTTGTGCCAAGAGGTGTGCCAGGTGCTAGAGAAACAAAAATGAACTAGCCGCATTCAGGTTGCTCGCATTTTGATAGAGGAATGACTCGCGTTAAGATAATTATAATGTAATTTGACAAATGCTATAATAAAAGTATTAGAGCATGTTGGAGGCGCGAAGGAACTCATTTAGCTTGGAGGAACTCAAGAGATGCTTCACAAGGGAAGTAACATGGACAACTCTTTAAGTGATTGTGCATGAGGCTTGGAACCAGTCCACCCAGATGCGCGCTGCAAGGATAGGGATAACAGAAGGAAGGACGGAGGGCAGCTATCACCTAGGCAGGCAGCTGCAGTCCTCGGGCCGTGTACCCAGCAAAAAGGTGAAAAGCAACCTAGCACCCTTTCTATATGGAATTCCCCCCAAGCTTCTGTAAGTCCAGAGTCTTGAGTCTTGACCCAGACATGACCTAGCAGAATAGTCTCTGGGCATAGCACAATGAAACAAGCATTTTTAATAAGTGAGAGTTTTTATAAACACTAACTCACCGAAGTTAGGATAACAATACACTCAGGTTGCAGGAGGGAAAAGTAGGCTTTTCTTTGTATTTCAGCCTGAATAAATTCTGATGTCAGATTTCCTACATACTCGTACATGTTCCTTTATACTCCTTTCCCCCCCCTTTTTTTTGCAACAATGAAATTTCTTCATAGCCCTACTTTCAAAGCATCAATACTGCTTTGCCAGTAGACTGTTTCCTCCTTTTCCTCTTGATTAATAAGCAGAGTATCATCTGTTTTGTCAAGCCGGTTCAGTTCTATTCTACTTTTTCCTGAAAGATCCTACAGTTGGCTAATAAGAAATGAGGTTGCACAGCACAGGGCCTGGTGAACAATTACCACTAAATAGAGATAAGTTTCCTCCCACAGCATCCTTCTAGCCCATTCTCTCTAAACCCCTCCCTGAATTTCAGCCACTTCACAGGCATCGATTAGTCATATTAAGTTTCTTCGTAAAAATTGCTGAACATGTAATTAAGATTAAAATACTCTGAGGGCTTTCTCTAGCTTTGAGGTTGATTCCTCCCTCTCTTTGGACATTTGTCATTTAATCTCTCTTTTCCTATAAATGTCAAAGGTACCTTCCCTGAAAGAAGTTTTTTGAAGATTCAGCAGTGATGTTAGTCTGCCGCTTAGCACATAAAAAGTGCCAAATAACAGCTTTGTGATGTGCTGGGCAGAAGCTCTCTTTGGAACATCTGTGGTACTTGACCCTTTCTGTGATTCTCGTTTCTTGACAAATTATGTCATATTGCTTCACTGCACATGAGAGAGCAACAAGATATAATGTAAATAATTAAAGCCAAAATTGTTGACCGTCTATTTATGTAACATAGGAATAAAGAACAGCAATGATGTAGCACCGCAGTGTTTGATGCAATAAAAAATCAAGTATTTTCAAGAAAAAGTTTTAAAAAAGACCAAATAGCAACATGGGGTGCCCCTGGGAACTTCTTTTCTCTGAAAGAGCTCCATGTCCCTATCTCAAAGCACTTGCTATATATAATCACAGCTGTCTTCTGGACTGTTTGGAAATCTGGGAGTTAACTTTGATTCCTTAGTCTCCCCCACCAAACTAGTTGATCCCACTGGTGTCTTAGAACTTGTCTATCTTTTTCTAATTCTACTTCTGATCTCTTACCTATCACATAAGATTCTCTCTTTTATCTATTTTAGTTTCCTTTAACCGGTCCATGTACTTTCTTATTACATCTCTTCCAATCCATTCTTCACACAGTAGATGGAGTGATTCTTTAAAAAAAGGTAGATCAAATACTGCCTTTCTTCCCTTAAGTCCTTCAGTGGCTTCCCACTGTACATAGAAACATATGAAATCTCCTTACCGTCAGTTGTAGAAGCTTGGCTATGTTGAATTCTGCTTACTTCTCCAGTTTCATTTTATTTTATTTTATTTATCTATTTTTTATTTTGGGGGGATTGTGTATTTACTTCCCAGTTCCCTCCATGATACTTGAAATTCATTACAAGCATCTCATTTTGGTGGGGGGAGGGGAATCCAATAAAGTTTTATATATTTTTTAATTTTAATTTTAATTTCAATTTTAAATTTTTATTAACATATAATGTATTATTTGCCTCAGGGGTACAGGTCTGTGAATCATCAGTCTTACAAAATTCACAGCACTCACCATAGTACATACCCTCCCCAATGTCTGTAACCCAGCCAACCTATCCCACACCCCACACCCAAGCAACCCTCAGTTTGTTTCCTGAGATTAAGAGTCACTTATGGTTTGTCTCCCTCCCAATCCCATCTTGTTTCATTTTTCCTTCACTACCCCCCACAACCTCCGCCCTGCCTTTCAAATTCTTCGTATCAGAGAGATCATATGATAATTATCTTTCTCTAATTGACTTACTTCGCTTAGCATAATACCCTGTAGTTCCATCCACATCGTTGCATACAGCAAGATTTCCTTTTTGATGGCTGCATAGTATTCCTGTGTGTGTGTGTGTGTGTGTGTGTGTGTGTGTGTACCACATCTTCTTTATCCATTCATCTGTTGATGGACATCTAGGCTCTTTCCATAGTTTGGCTATTGTGGACATGGCTGCTATAAACATTTGGGTGTGTGTGCCCATTTGGAGCACTACATTTGAATCTTTTTTCTTTTTTAAAAATTATTTTTATTAACATATAATTATTATTTGCCCCAGGGGTATAGGTCTGTGAATTATAGGGCTTACACATTTCACAGTACTCACCATATCACATACCTTCTTCAGTGTCCATAATGCAACCACCTTCTCCTTACCCCTTCTCCCCCCAGCAGCCCTCAGTTTGTTTTGTGAGATTAAGAGTCTCTTATGGTTTGTTTCCCTTCTGATCCCATCTTGTTTCATTTTTTCCTTCCCTACTCACCCAGCTCCCCACTCTACCTCTCCAATTCCTCATATCAGGAAGATCATATGATAATTGTCTTTCTCTGATTTTGACTTACTTTGTTCAGCATAAAAACCTATAATTCCATCCACATCGTTGCAAATGGCAAGATTTCATTTCTTTTGATGGCTGCATAGTATTATATTGTATATATGTATACCACATCTTCTTTATTCATTCATCTGTTGATGGACATCTAGGTTCTTTACATAGTTTGGCTATTGTGGACATTGCTGCTATAAACATTCTGGTGCAAAGGCCCTACGGATCACTACATTTGTATCTTTTGGGTAAATATCCAGTAGTGTGATTGCTGGGTTGTAGAGAAGCTCTATTTTAAACTTTCTGAGGAACTTCCATGCTGTTTTCCAAAGTGGCTGCACCAGCTTGCATTCCCACCAACAGTGTAGGAGGGTTCCCCTTTCTCTGCATCCTCTCCAACATCTGTCATTTCCTGACTTGTTAATTTTAGCCATTCTGACTGGTGTGAGGTGGTATCTCATTGTGGTTTTGATTTATATTTCCCTGATGCTGAGTGATGTGGAGCACTTTTTCATGTGTCTGTTGACCATCTAGATGTCTTCTTTGCAGAAATGTCTGTTCATGCCCTCTGCCCATTTCTTGATTGGATTATTTGTTCTTTGGGTGTTGAGTTTGATAAGTTCTTTATAGATTTTGGATACTAGCCCTTTATCTGATATGTCATTTGTGAATATCTTCTTCCATTCTATCAGGTATCTTTTGGTTTTGTTGATGGTTTCTTTTGCTATGGAAAAGTTTTTGATCTTGATGAAGTCCCAATAGCTCATTTTTTCCCTTGCTTCCCTTGCTTTTGGTGATGTTACCAGGAAGAAGTTGCTGTGGCTGAGGTCAAAGAGGTTGCTGCCTGTGTTCTCCTTAAGAATTTTGATGGATTTCTGTCTCATATTGAGGTCCTTCATCCATTTTGAGTCTGTTTTTGTGTGTGGTGTAAGGAAATGGTCCAGTTTCATTTTTCTGTATGTGGCTGTCCCTTTTTCCCAACACTGTTTGTTGAGGAGACTGCCATTTTTCCACTGGTTGTTCTTTCCTTTTTTGTCAAAGATTAGTTGACCATAGAGTTGAGGGTCTATTTCTGGGCTCTCTATTCTGTTCCTTTTATCTATGTGTCTGTTTTTGTGCCAGTACCATACTGTCTTGATGATGACATCTTTATAATAGACCTTGAAGTCTGGAATGGTGATGCCACCAACTTTGGCTTTCTTTTTCAATATTCCTTTGGCTATTCGAGGTCTTTTCTGGTTCCATATAAATTTTAGGATTTATTTGTTCTATTTCTTTGAAAAAAATTGGTGGTATTTTGATAGGGGTTTCATTAAATGAATAGATTGCTTTAGGTAGCACAGACATTTTCACAATATTTTTATTTTCCAATCCATGAGCATGGAACATTTTTCCATTTCTTTGTGTCTTCCTCAATTTCTTTCATGAGTATGTTATAGTTTTCTGAGTATAGATTCTTTGCATTTTTGGTTAAGTTTATTCCTAGATATCTTACAGTTTTGGGTGCAACTGTAAATGAGATTGACTCCTCAATTTCTCTTTCTTCTGTCTTGTTGTTGGTGTATAGAAATGCAACTGATTTCTGTGCATTGTTTGTATATCCTGACACTACTGAATTCCTGTATGAGTTCTAGCAGATTTGGAGTGGAGTCTATTGGGTTTTCCACATAAGTATCCTATCATCTACAAAAAGTGAGAATTTGACTTCTTTGCTATTTCAGATGCCTTTAATTTCTTTTTGTTGTCTGATTGCTGAGGTTAAGACTTCTAGTACTATGTTGAAAAGCAGTGGTGATAGTGGACATCCCTGCTGTGTTCCTGACCTTAGGGGAAATGCTCTCAGTTTTATTCCATTGAGAATGATATTCACTGTGAGTTTCTCATAGGTGGTTTTGATGATATTGACATATATACCCTCTATCCCTATACTTTGAAGAGTTTTGATCAAGAAGGATGCTGTACTTTGTCAAATGTTTTTTCAGCATCTATTGAGAGTATCATAGGGTTCTTGTTTTTCTTTTTATTATTGTATTGTAACACATTGAATCATTTGCGAATGTTGAAGCGACCTTGCAGCCCCGGAATAAATCCCACATGGTCATGGTGAATAATCCTTTTAATGTACTGTTGGATCCTATTGGCTAGTATTTTGGTGAGAATTTTTGTATCTGTGATCATCATGGACATTGGTCTGTAATTCTCCTTTTTGGTGGGGTCTTTGGTTTTGGGATCAAAGTAATGCTGGCCTCATAAAATGAGTTTGGAAGTTTTCCTTCCATTTCTATTTTTTGGAATAGTTTCAGGAAAATAGGTATTAATTCTTCTTTAAATGTTTGGTAGAATTCTCCTGGGAAGCTGTCTGGCCCTGGGCTCTTGTTTGATGGGAGATTTTTGATGACTTGCTTCAATCTCCTTACTGGCTATGGGTCTGTTCAGATTTTCTATTTCTTCCTGTCTCAGTTTTGGTAGTTTATATGTCTCTAGGAATGCATCCATTTCTTCCAGATAGCCAAATTTCCTGATGTATCATTGCTCATATATGTTCTCTTAATTGTTTGTGTTTCTTTGGTGTTGGTTGTGATCTCTCCTCTTTCATTCATGATTTTATTAATTTGGGATTTGGGTCCTTTCTCTTTTCTTTTTCATAAGTCTGGCCAGGAGATTATCAATCTTATTAACTCTTTCAAAGAACCAGCTCCTAGGTTTATTGCTCTGTTCTACTGTTCTTTTGGCTTCTATTTCATTGATTTCTGCTCTGATCCTTATGATTTCTCTTCTCCTGCTGGATTTAGCCTTTCTTTCTTTCTTTCTTTTTTTTTTTTTTTTAAAGATATTATTTATTTATTTGACAGACAGAGATCACAAATAGGCAGAAAGACAGACAGAGAGAAAGGAGGAAGCAGGCTCCCTGCTGAGCAGAGAGCCCAATAAAGGGCTCCATCTCAGGACCCTGAGATCATGACCTGAGCCAAAGGCAGAGGCTTTAACCCACTGAGCCACCCAGGTGCCCCAGGTTTAGGCTTTCTTTGCTGTTCTTTCTCTAACTTCTTTAGCTGTCGGGTTAGATTGTGTACTTCAGACCTTTCTTGTTTCTTGAGAAAGGCTTATGTGGCTATATACTTTCCTCTCAGGACTGCTTTGCTGTGTCCCACAGATTTTGAACAGTCATGTTTTCATTATCATCTGTTTCCATGAAATCTTTCAATTCTTTAATTTCCTGGTTGATCCATTCATTCTTTAGTAGGATGCTCTTTAGCCTCTGTGTATTTGAGTTCTTTCCAACTTTTTACTTGTGGTTGAGTTCTAGTTTCAAACCATTGTGGTCTGAAAATATGCAGGGAATGATCCCTTTCTTTTGGTACTGGTTGAGACCTAATTTGTGACCCAGGATGTGATCTATTCTGGAGAATGTTCCGTGTGCACAAGAGAAGATATGTATTCTGTTGCTTTGGAATGGGATGTTCTGAATATATCTGTGATGGCCATCTGGTTCAGTGTGTCATTTAAGGCCTTTACTTCCTTGTTGATCTTTTGCTTCAATGATCTGTCCATTTCAGTGAGGGGTGTTAAGGTCCCCTTCTGTTATTGTATTATTGACAGTGTGTTCCCTTAATTTTGTTATTAATTGGTTTATATAATTGGCTGCTCCTATGTTAGGGGTATAGATATTTAAAATTGTTAGATTTTCTTGTTGGAAAGATCCTTTGAGTATGATATAGTGTCCTTCCTCATCTTTTATTATAGTCTTTGGCTTAAAAATCTAATTTACCTGATATAAGGATTTCCACCTCAGGTTTCTTTTGATGTCCATTAGCATGGTAAATTGTTTTCCACCCCCTCACTTTAAAACTGGAGGTGTCTTTGGGTCTAATATGAGTTTCTTGCAGACAACATATTGATGGGTTTTGTTTTTTTAATTCATTTTGATAGCCTGTGTCTTTTGATTGGGACATTTAGCCCATTTACATTCAGGGTAACCATTGAAAGATATGAATTTAGTGCCACTGTATTGCCTGTAAGGTGACTATTACTGTATATTGTCTCTGTTCCTTTCTGGTCTACTACTTTTAGGTTACTTCTTTTCTTAGGGAACCCCTTTCAATATTTCCTGAAGGGCTGGTTTGGTGTTTGCGAATTCTTTCAGTTTTTGTTTGTTCTGGAAGCTTTTTATCTCTTCTCTTTTCAATGACAGGCTTAATGGATATAGTCTTCTTGGCTGCATGTTTTTCTCATTTAGTTCTCTGAATATATTATGCCAGTTCTTCCTACCCTGCCAGATTTCTGTGGATAGGTCTGCTGACAATCTACTATTTCTACCATTGTATGTTGCAGACTTCTTGTCCTGAGCTGCTTTCAGGATTTCCTCCTTGTCACTGAGACTTGGAGGTTTTACTATTAGATGAGAGGGTGTGGACCTATTTTTATTAATTTTGAGGGGGGTTCTCTGTGCCTTCTGGATTTTGATGCTTGTTGCCTTTGCCATGTTAGGGAAATTCTCTACAATAATTCTCTCCAATATACCTTCTGCTCCCCTTTCTCTTTCGTCTTCTTCTGGAATCCCAATTATTCTAATGTTGTTTTGTCTTATAATATCACTTATCTCTCAAATTCTTCCCTTGTGGTCCAGTAGTTTTTTGTCTCTCTTTTGCTCAGCTTCTCTATTCTCTGTCATTTGATCTTCTGTATCACTAATTCTCTCTTCTGCCTCATTTATAATAACAGTAAGAGCCTCCATTTTTAATTCCACCTCATTAATAGCTTTTTTGATTTCAACTTGTTAAGATTTTAGTTATTTTATTTCTCTAGAAAGGGATTTTTTTCTCCAGAGAGGGTTTCTCTAATCTCTTCCATGCCTTTTTGAGCCTAGGTATCTCCTTGAGAATCATCATTCAGAATCTAGTTGTGATATATTACCATTGTCTGTATTGATTAGGTCCCTAGCTGTCGGTACTGCCTCTTGTTTTGTTTTGTTTTTGTGGTGAGTTTTTCTGCCTTGTCATTTTATCCAGATAAGAATATATGACCAAGAGAATAAAATAACTAAAGTGTGGTAAAGGCCCCCGAAGAATGTATACTAGCCAAATCAGAATAGACCCAAAACTGGGGGGAGAAGAAAGGGAGAAAAAAGGAATTAAAAAAAAATATATATATATATATATATTAGACTAGAATAGAATAGAATAGAACAGAGCCACCCACTTGATTTTCGTGTAATTAGTCTCTTAGAAGAAACTAACCCTCAATATTTAAGGGAAGAAAAACTTTTATATATATATATGGGTAAACATGATGAAGTGATGGAATATGACTGTGAAGATGAAAATTAATAAAAAATCCTAAAAAAGGAATTGATATGTTTGTTGGAAAAAATAAAAAAAATAGGAGGAGAGAATGTGCTCAGGCTGGAGACTGGAACAAAGCTATGTGCTAGATTTAGGGCATATTTTGATTAGAAGAAATTGTATCCCAAAATTTTTTAGAAAAAACAAACAAACAAACAAAAACAAAAACCCTTATATGTGTACATAAAAATAAGTTTAAATACAATGAAGGGATATAATATGACTATAACAATGAAGGTTTAAAAAGATTTGTTTTAAACAAGGTATTGTTAAGATTAACTAGTTCAAAAAAGGTTAAAGAAGGAGGGAGGAAAAGTTAAAAAAAATAGAATAAGAAAAATGATATTTAAAAAAAATAACTTCACGGGACACCTGGGTGGCTCAGTGGGTTAAGCTGCTGACTTCAGCTCAGGTCATGATCCCAGGATCCTGGGATTGAGTCCCACATAGGGCTCTCTGCTTATCAGGGAGCCTGCTTCTCTCTCCGCCTCTGCCTGCTTGTGCCTGCGTTCTCGTTCTCTCTCTCTCTCTCTGACAAATAAATAAGTAAAATCTTAAAAAAAAAAAAAAAAAAAAAAAAAAAAAAAACCTTCGCAAGCCTAAAGGATCATGGGGAAAATGCCATGAATTCTATGCGTTGCTTTCCCCTAGCTCTGGAATTCCACTGTTTTTGATCAGTGAGCTTGGTCTTGGCTGGATGTTCTTGCTAATCTCCTGGTGTAGGGGCCTGTTGCCATGAGTCTTAAATGTTATTCCCAAATGCTTTCTGTAGAGCTCTGGAGGATGGGAATGAAAATGGCATCCTCCCAGTCTCTGGCCCAGAGGAGCTGAGAGTTTGGGGCCCCCACTCCTCTGTGTGCCCTCAGAGATAAGCAGTCAATCACTTCTGCCTTCCTGATCTCTGGCTGCACTCTGCACTCACCTGGCCTGTGACCAGGTATTTCTATCTCTGGCGCATAGCCCCATTTGGAGTCTCCAAACACAGCAGATTCCTGTCGCGCTGCTCCTCCCAGAGGAGGAAGTTGAGTCTCCCTGGATCTTCCACTGTGGGTTCCCTGCTTAAAGAGCAATGGCCCGACTGTGCCTTGGGTCACAGTTTAAGGTAACCCTGAACTGAAAGCTCAGTCCTTGGCTCTATCTCTGTAGTCGGCTTCCCCACTCCAGTACCTGGGAGCTTTGCCACACTCAGACACCCCTGATCTTTATGGGACCCCATGGGACCTGAAACCACACTGTCCCTGAGAAGGCTCCACCCCCGTTTAGCCTCTGGAGTGATGTCCCTCAGTGGAGCAAACTTCTAAAAGTTCTGAATTTGTGCTCTGCTGCTCCACTGCTTGCTGGAAGCCGTTCCCTCCACCTGCGAGCTATCTTCTCATTGCTTCAGATTCACTTCTCCACATGTCCTACCATCCAGAAAGTCATTGATTTTCTGTTCCTAGAATTGCTGCTCTTCTTCTCGTCTATCTCTGTTGAGTTTGTAGGTGTTTGGAACAGTGTGATAACTATCTAGATGAATTCCTGGGACCTGATATCTTATCAGTCTGCTACTCCTCTGCATCTTACCTTTCTCCACTACATTTGAATCTTTAGGGGAAATACCCAGTAGTGAGTATCCTTGATCATAGGTTAATTCTATTTTCAACTTTTTGAATAACCTCCATCCTATTTTCCAGAGTCGTTGCACCATTTTGCATTGCCACCAACAGCGTATAAGAGCTCCCCTTTCTCTGCATCCTCGCCAACATCTGTCATTTCCTGACTGGTTAATTTTAGCCTTTCTGACTGGTGTGAGGTGGTATCTCTCTATGGTATTAAAGCTCTTGCTCTTTCTCACTGTTGCTTAAGCCAACTGTCCACTTTTATTTCTTAGAATACCCCAACCTCTGACCTACCTCAGAGCATCCATGCATAATCTTTCCCTGTAGAGCTTCTGTTTAAGGTGCCCCTTCCTCACTCCTTGACACTCTTTGAATCTCAACCAAAATCCTATTTTAAAAGGTAATAATTTTCTAGGATTAAAAAAAAGAAATCTCAGCACTTCCAAGCACTGTTTAATGTTTGTTACCAACAACCTGACCATGAGCTCAATGTGAGCATTGACCAAGTCTTTTAACCTTATCACTATATGCCCAGTTTAGAGAATACTGCCTTGGCAGTTACTAGGAATTTAATGGATGATTGTTGAATAAATAAATCAACAGTAGAGAAGGTGGATTCTGTTTTTGTGATGCCCATTTGTAGGAAAGCTTCTAATTAGCTTGTATATTTAAAAAAATAAAAAGCTTCAAAATAAGCTAGTAGTAGTAGATGGAAAGAGCTAAAATTATATCTGAGAACAAAGAGACAAGAGAAATGGAAAGAGAGAGTAGGTGCTAGATAGATGAATAAAAACAACAACAACAACAACATAAAAACAAAACCCTCATGTGGCCTTTTTAGGGACTGAGGATTGAGTTTCTAAAACTCAATTTCAATTTTTATCTGATGTCCCCTTATTTAGCTTTCCCTAGTTACCAGAAAAGTATGCTAAACACAAAGCCTAATGTGTGTTGGAGTTTCTGTTTTAGGTATGTCAGTCATCTACTTTTGCATAAGAATTACCACAAAAATCAGCATCTTAAAATCATACACATTGATTATTTCAGTTTCTATGGCTCAGAAATCTGAGAATGGTTTATCTGGGTCTTTTATTTAAGGATCTGTCACAAGACTGCTGTCAAGGTATTGGCCAGGGTTGGAGTCTCATCCGAAGGCTGGACTGGGGTCATCTAAGTATTGGACTGAAGACATCAGTTCCTTAGAGGCTCTTAGACAAAGGGTACCCTCAGTTCTTTGCCATGTGGTTCTCTCCAGTATGGCAGCTTGCTTCATCAGTGTATGTAGTCCAGAAGGCAATAGAGAGAATCTGCTATAAAGATGAAAACCACAGCCTTTTGCTACATACCAGCAGAAGTTACATGCCATTATTTTTTCAGTATTTGGTCAGTCACAAGCAACTCACTAGGTCCAGGCCACATTTAAGGGGGGCTTCTGTATAGTCATTGTGTGCCAACTCAGAAGTCACCTACCACAGTATGTTTGTGATGTTTTGGTTGTGTGTGTGTGTGTGTGTGTTTGCATGTGTATGTGTGCATGTGTGTATATGTAAGTCAAGGAAAGGACTAAATTTTACATTTATAGTGACACAATTCAGTAGCAACAGGCTTCTGAAATAGAACTAATCATGAAAACATATATTTCCTGAAAATGAGAAGAAAATTTGGGACAGCCATTTGTAGAATGTTGATGAAGGTTTGAATCATATTATGTAATTCATGGGACACTTGAAACTTTAATTCTAACATACTCCAGTAATTGGATTCTCTAGAGCACTACCATAACTTTCCAGTGTGCCTTCCCTGTTGATTTCTTTGAAGATACAATACATACAAAAGTTCTAAAGGTTGCCAAGAGTTAGGGGGGTTTCATATAATAACTGGATAGAGTGAATTTTATAAGACTTTGCATCATAGAGTCAGTGAACTTCAGTGGTATAAAGTTCCTAAGTTATTTTATAGTTCATCTTGGCTTAAGGTCTAATCTAGAATGTCAGAGGAAGTTCCTAGTGATCCGGCACCATCTCTAAATATAAGCCCTATGATTGACTGAATTAGAAAAACGTTTTATTTAAAAAGCTGCATTATTAATATACTTATCTGACAGTGACATACATCTCTTTTATTTAAAACCAGCTGAGAGGTATTGAGTATTCTCTGTGTGCCAGGCATTGTGTTCGGCAGTTTCCCAGGTATATATTATACATTGCTCAGCTTACTCTGTTGAGTAAACACTTATGAAGGCTGATAGTAGAACAGAAATCTGCACCAACTTTTCTAGCATGAGAGACTGGGTTATTTGTGAAATAATTATTTGAAATTATATGATAGTAAGTTTGACTCTGGGCAGATAGGAGATGACAAGTTCTGTTTTATCCATAAAAATCTGACGGCATATACAATGATGTCATGAAGGGTGATGGGGAGGTAGAAGGATCATATTAGGAACTATCATGAGTAAAGAACATAAGGTTAGATGCCTGCTGTTCATTTTTTTAAACACTGGTGTTATTCAGAGTTGATTTCAGTAGCTTTCTTTATTTTCTTTGTGCCAAAAATGTAAGAATGCAATTGGTGACAATAAATGACTTTAGTCTGATTGATGAATGAGTATTATGTTGTAGTCGACATTTTGAGAACAGTGACACCTTTCAAAAGAACAGGTAGAAACTAGTGGTGGTATCACCTGTTTCTCTCACAAGATGATTTCCTTGCTTTTGGACCCACAGGAGAGCTGGCTACGCTGCCTCTGTTAATGGACAGAGCTACTGAAACCAGGCCAGTTCATGCTACCTTCCAAAAATGGAATTAGATATACTTTTCCAAGTGATGGGTGACCTACCTCTCCCCTTGTTTGTTCTCATTAAGCCCCAGGAATGTCTTCAGTTCTTCCAGAAATTCAGTTGACATGGTGGAAATGAAGGAGCACTGCTCAAAAGGGCCTGCTATGGGGAGAGTAGTTGACTCACAGTCTGCATGTAGGGGCCGTTGTTTCTCCAGGCTGATATCAGCCAATGGCTGAGCCTGGCAGAGGTGCTAGAGTGGGGTCTTCCTCTCCAATTCTGAGCTCTTCTAATAGGCAAAAGGACTCCCTTTGGCCTGGCTGAGACTTTCTCAGTCCCATGCTGTGGTGTGAGGCTCTTCATGCTCTGTATTTCCTTTCACAAGTGTCAGACCTGTATCAGTAATTGAAAGATCTTCCCATCTATTTCTGTTTCCCCCCTTCTGCCCTTCATAGGCAACTTGACCCACTAAACCTCTTGAACATGTCTGATGCCATCTTGGTGTCAATGTGTTAAAGGATCTGAACTGGCCCAGTTCACCCACCCAAGTGACCATTATGCCATACACTATTATTGTGAGCATTCACAGTCTCTGAAATCAGCTTGCAGAGGCTGGTATAGTAAGGAGGTTGGGGTTGGCATTGATAGACTTAGATTCCTCAGGTTGATCAAAGTGGAGTTACATTTTAGGCACTGCATTTTATTTAAGATATCAGAACAGTATATTATCATATCAGGAGGATTCTTTGTTCACAATAAGATTTTCAGATTTGGAATGTGTTTCAGTTTCTAGGACAATTAAGTAACTCAGAACATCATGTTTATATATTGTTAGATGGATGAGGTCTTTCACCATAATGATAATAATAAAAAACCCTAGTAGGTTGAAGAATGCATATGTAGATTGATCTCATCTCTTCTCTGTGTTTTTACTATATGTAGATGTGTGATGTGGGAGGTTTGTCATTGACTGGGAGCAAAACCCAGAATATGAAAACTTAGTCCATCCATAGTACAATAACCCCAAATTCACACTTCCCTGTCAAATCACAGTAACTTCGAGTCACGGTAGGATTTGTACATATCTTCTGAAACAACTGAGATTCTCGTCTCTATGGTGGTGGGAATGTTCAGGTTCATTTTTGTGCGCCACTATATCCCTAGTCCTTAGTAGTACAATTCCTCATAGTGGTCGATGCTCAGTAAATATTTGTTGAAAAATAAAAGAAGGATATTATGAGCAGGGTAGTTTAATTATGAGTAAATCTGACTCTGTTCTAAGGCCGAACATTTCTGTATGTAGAATAATGAATTAATCACAACTCAACACAATCATGTCTATTCATGTATCATCTGTTTCTTTAACATTGATTATTTTTCGTGTGATGGGTAAATAGGGGTGTGATGTTGATATAATGTGAAAGAGGTGTTGATTTACACGTGATTTTTCTCATGGTGTTAATCTTTTTAAAGTGATTGGGCTAAGCTTTCTCATAATTAAGTGCTAGAGCAATGTGTAAAGTCCTCATGAAAAAATCTGAAACTCTACAAAAGTGCCTTGTTTTAGTGCAAACAGGATTGCCCTCCACTATGTGAAGCTACAGTAAGTGCATGTGAAGGGTTTGGTGCTGACATTTCCTCCCAAATTAAAACAATGGATTAACACAACAGGCTAATCTGGATAAGATTTTTGATTTTGAGGGCCATGTCTCTGTTAAAACAAATTCCCTCCAAGAGAAGTACATCTCCAAGGAAAATGTGTAAATGCCAGAGTTCATGTTGCAAGGAGCTAACTGTGATACTTAATGCCAGTGACAGCATATTTTAGATATATTTGTGTTTTTATTAAGACTGGCATTGGTTTTGATATTCTGGATATAGTACTTTTTCAATGATTGGCTTCAACCCTGCTTTTCCCTAGAGCCAATGTTATTTTTACCATGTGGTTTTACAGAAAGCATGTCTTCCCTCAATGTCTAAAACACATATATAGCATGATAAGAAGGCTGCTTATATTTAAAAGAAAAGTAATAAAGTAATTTGGTTAGGAATTTAACTCTAGAGTTAAATTGCTTGGATTTAAGTTTCAGCTTTGCCATTTCTAATCTGAGTATATTTGGCCATGGCCCTTAATATTCTGTATTTTGGTATCTACAAAAATGGTAAATCGGGGAAAATAATAGTATCTGCCTCATTGGGCAATTATGTAAAACATGAGTTGATGTTTTAGAAGAGCTTAGAAGAGGCCTAGGCATATAGTAGGCAGTCCATTAATGCTAATTGTTGTTATGGAATAAAGCAGCTCTTTGGCCAGCTAAGCCGCATGAGAGGGTTCACCCTGCTATGTGAAGACGTGGCATGGTTTTGTAACTGGGACCTTAGCATAAAAATTCCTTTAAGGCTTGACTCATACTTCTTTGTAGGCATTTTAGGAGCTAGTCTTCTTTTGAATTTGTATTCACTATTGCCACAACCTGTATTAAAAGTTTGTCTGGCTGGAGTCACTAGACTGTGACTTAAATTATAACTTTTAAACGGATTTCCTCCAGTTACTTGTGCTCTATGCAGTAGAGTTCGTCATACACTTACTGCTCTTATTTGACATTTCTTTTACTCTTTTTCTTGATAAATTATGACCTGTTATGCCACTTGCCTTATATGTGAAATTGTTACAATGTAATAGAAACAAGATGTAATATCAATAAAATGATCTATCATAAATATAGCTAAAACTGCAAACAGATGTTCAAAATTAAGTGATATAGAATTAAAGTGTACCCCCCCTCCCCCAGGAAAAGGCTAATGAAACCAAAGATTAGAACAAGGACAAAAGCCTTTTAGTACCTCTAGCAATGTTTGTATTTTCGGGAATCTTTGGGAAAACTGGGTAAGTGCTCTGTGGGGGTTTGCTTTAAGAGTGGGATCTCTGGGTTGATGCGGCCTTTCTGAAATGCTTGGATTTCATAGGAGCCGTTCATGGTCTGGGGTTAAACAGTGCTTGGTCCCAGCTGAGTGTTTTAAAATGGCTTGTAAACCGGTAAACCAACTATACTATCACTGGATTAAGCCTGATGATCTAGCTGAGTAACAGGTTGGACAATAAGATTTCAGAGATCCTTTGATTCTATGAAACACTCATTAATAATAAAAGGAGGAGTCCAATACCTAAAAACAAATTTCTGTTATCATTTTTTTGTCTTCTATTCATGGTATAAGGAAAATATGAGAAAAACTAGTACTCCCATAGGAAAGGACTACACTGAGGTTAGAGATCCCTGTTTTCAAATTCTCTATAGAACTGGGTAAGGCTACTCTAATATGAATACACATAAATTAAATTATGATAAGAGGAAAAAGCAAATTATGTATTAAATACCTACCTCAGGCTCCGAGATGAACATCTACTATTGTATTTAATTCCCTCCCTCTATCCATCTCCTCCCCCCAGAATTAGACATTATTATTCTTACTTTGTAGCTAAGAGATTGGGCTCAGAACAACTGGGCAATCAAAGTTACTCACAGTCTGTTTTCTTTCCACTGTATCAAACCTTGCCTTAGGATCTTCCTTCTTCAGTTCCCTTCCTCCCCCGTGTTGACATTACACCTAGTTTCAGGCTACTTGGACTATACTCTTTTCCTCCCAATCCTCTCACCTTTAGCCTGTACAAATCAGAATTTTAAGGAAGTATGCCAGGATCAGAATGTCAGCAGGCCGTCTAAAGGAGACCTCAGTGTGCGTCTGCCCTGATGAATTTACTTACTCCTTAATCTAACTCTCAATTTTGTAGATCAGAAACTTGGTTTTCAGGAGTTTTAAAGTGACTGTTTCTACATTAACTAAGTCCATGCATTTTGATGTGTTTTTAAAAAAAATTTTTTTTTAATTTAATTTAAAATTTTTTCAATATTCCAAGCTTCATTGTTTATGTACCACACCCAGTGCTCCATGCAATACGTGCCCTCCATAATACCCACCAGCAGGCTCACACAACCTCCCACCCCCACCCCTCCAAATTCCTCAGTTTGTTTCTCAGAGTCCACCATCTCTCATGGTTTGTCTCGCTCTTCGATTTCTTCCAACTCACTTCTCTCCTTCTCCCAATGTCCTCCATGTTATTCCTTATGCTCCACAAGTAAGTGAAAACATATGATAATTGACTCTCTCTGCATGACTTATTTCACTCAGCATAATCTCCTACAGTCCCATCCATGTTGATAGAAAAGTTGGGTATTCATCCTTTCTGATGGAGGCGTAATACTCCATTGTATATATGGACCATATCTTCTTTTGGCTCTTTCCACAGTTTGGCGACTGTGGCCATTGCTGCTATGAACATTGGGGTACAGATGGCTCTTCTTTTCACTCCATCAGTATCTTTGAGGTAAATACTCAGTAGGGCAATTGCAGGGTCATAGGGTAGCTCTATTTTTTAATTTTGATGTTTAAAACCAAAATATCAGTTGATTTCATTTACAATATGTAACCTGGCCAAAATCCTGAGCCCTTTCATCCTATGGCTAATACTTTTATTCTTTGCAGATAGGTGTCTTAAAAAGCCACATTATAATCACAATATTGCTGGTGATTATTGAGTCATTAGAATAGAAAAAAATAGTAATTCAGTGAGTGTTGATGGCATCTGGTAAATTAGCATAGAGTATTCATATCTGAAATACATAGATGATGAAGTGATGAATAGAGTCAAGTCCTTAGGCAGTGAAATTTGGGTGGACACTGTCAATGGTGTTTTTAATCTGTCTGTCTATCATCTATCTCTCCATCCATTCATCCACACATTCATCCATCCGTCTTTTCATCTTTGTTTCATACATGGTTGGGTTTCTGACAGTTCACCTTCTGATTGACTCATAACTCAAATTTGCTGATTCCAGGGAGATTTATAGAACTTAGGGTGGCTTTACACATATGTGTTTTAACCCATATGGTGTTCTTTTTTTTTTTTTTTTTTTTAAGTTAAACTTTCAGGTAGTAGTCTTATTTCTCTTATTTGGAAATGAATTTTGAGTTAGATGGAGGAAATCCCTCTATACATCACAAAGCCATAGATACCAGATTTATTTTCAAAAGAAAATGAAATATATGCCTTTGAACAGAGATATGTGAGAGGTTACATTTCTGGAAATGATAATTAAGATTTAGTGAGGTGTTAATAATGGGACACTATATTTATATTTTGCTTCAGGAATTTTGTCTTAGAACTCTTACATTTGGAGTCACCTGTTCTCAGACCATGTTTTTTGGGAAGAAAATGGTTAATGGCTGCCTCTAGGATGAGATTCAAAAAGTTTTGGGAAAGCCTTATAGGCCTCAAATATTTTTCTCACCATCTGTCTGTAATTCAACCTTTGAGACGAGTTTCTTTGAATCTTAAAATCTTTTCCATTAAAAAGATTTCTTCTTAGAGTGTAGTACATCTATGTGGAATAATTCATTAGGCCAATGTTTATCAAATGGGTATCATTAAACAAGATGCAGAGGTAATTTCAATATCTGGAAATTCTCTAGAAGAATTTAATTTTAATAATATAATGATAATATATGCATATTTGGATATCTGAATGACTATATTATAAATGAGTACTTTCTTCTAATTTAAAGGCTGAGTTTATGTTTTTGTTGTTTTTTGGTATCAGATATTATATATAACTTTAATTGTCACTAACTCATTAGTGATGGGATTCTTTAAAAAAAAAAAAAGGGCGAACCTTATTACCTCACTCTACAAACCAGGCTTCTTAAAAACTTCAAAAAGAAGTGGAAAGATGGAGTTCTAGCAAAGGGTAGTGGAAAGAGATTGTACCTGGATAATTAGTATTTGGATGACTACTGATTTGAAACAAATGGATATTTTAATCCTGCCCATGGGGTGATCAGATTGAAATCAAGCTTCCTTACATCAATTATTTCCTAAATTTGAATTAAAGATAATTTTTTGTCTGTTAACTTGTCCCTTAGAGAAAAATATTGATGGCTCTGATTCCCAGTAGTGAAAAATGGGATGCCCTCCCCTATTGTGAGAGATTAAAATTGTCTGAAGTGATTTTTCATCACTGAATCACATAGTGACTTACTTTTTATTTTTAAGAGTTTGTGGATTGATTGCTTACAAACAGACTAGGTTTAGAAGGTTCTTAGATATTGATTTAAGAGTCTCAAACTATATAGATCCAAGAAATATGTTTTCCTTTCTCTTTACACCACTGAGCTTAATCTACTCTCCTGAGTTTAGGATATCATTTGAATTTCTGGGAAAAAAAGATGGCTAAAAGCTCTGAGGATTCTAATGGTTATCATGTTCAATAAAACCCATTAGTAAATGTAATAAATCTGTTACTGGAAACCAGAAACAACAGTTTCTTTAATGAAACATCTATGTGAATGGTCCCAAAATTCTGATTAGAATAGTTGTAGTTGTTACCGTATTGCGGGTACATCCATGTCTAACTCCTCTCCGTGTGGCTGGGGTAGGCAGTTCATGGATTTGGAGAAAAGCAAACAGATTTTGGGAAAAATTTCCTGAGAAAAGTGTGGTGGTATTCTACAACTTACCACACAGTGCAACTCTTTTGCTTCTCCTTCCTTTTAAATTCCTATCTCTTCCTTTGACTTTCTTTTCTGTCCTTCTGATCTACAGCCTTATATTTTTCTTACTTTTTATTGCATTCTCTTGTTTTCTTCTTTCTTCATTTCCTGGGAAAATAAGGAGAGATGAGAAAGGATTTATATCAATCCTGGCATTTATGTGTACAGTACTTCATGAATCTACATACCCTACAAGATAGGTCAATCGAGACCTAGAGTGTATAAACAACAGTCTTAAGACAACTGATAAGTGATAGAGCCAGTTTTGAATTCACGTGTTAGACACAAGTATGCCATACTTAGAATATTGTTTATCTTGCTGTATAGTATCTCACCATGTACAAAATACAGGTATTAACTACCTGTCTATCTGTATATATCTACAGTGGTGCTAAATATATCTTTCCTTCCTTCCTTTCTTCCTCTTTCTCTCTCTTTCTTTCACCCCATTCCTTACTCCAAAGAGGAGAGAAATGATTTAAGGTAAATATTTAGGCTCCAAATACTTGTTGAATAGAGAATATATCTCAAAAGTTCACCATTAGAATATTTCTGTTCTATTCTCAGGTATATAGAGTATGCAACATTCATGACCACAGATACAAAATGCAATCAAAGCACTTAAATTTAATTTACTTTTCATTAAATGCACCAAATCCAAAGTTAACAAATATGAAGAAATTTGTAGATGCTATCAGTAATGGATAGTGTACAGTGCTTGCCATTAGAATTTATTTTCTTCAATAATAGAATTAACATCATTTCAGAAAAAAGTAATGACAGATATAAAAATTAAGTTAACTTAGACATAAGGATTACAAACTGAGTGTATTTATCTTTAGAGGTAATCAATCATTGCATGTGCCAGAGATCTATAAAAGATTGGCCTCAGAACTTACTATAGGGACTTTATCCTTTCCTCTACAAATTGCTCAGTTCCACCAAAGCAAAGACACTATTCCCCACTGAGGACTAAATAAATGACAAGCTTGAAGTGGTGAAAAATAAATTCCTTCTCTGAGTTCAGCAAAAAGCTGTCTGAACAAAAATCACACGTTTCTCTCCACATAATGGAAACTTACCATTTATACCATACTATACTTATTTGAAAAGAAGCACATACAGAAAAAGGTATTTGGGATATTAATTCTACTACAAGCACAAATAATGGAGAACATTGGGAATCAGGATCATTTGGCCTATTCATCCCCCCTAAACCTTCTTTGTTATTACAATCCATATATTGTTCGTACAATAAACACTTTCTGGTAACCAGGGACCACTTTATTTATGCACTTTATTTCCACTGCATGTCTATAAGAATGCAAAAATGTAAACATTGATCTACATAATCATATACATATATTAAGTGAAACTTCCTTCAACACTGTGAATCAGATCATTAAAAAATAGTAAAATTGCAGTTAATGGCTTATTAGCTGAAAGTGGGTATTTTAATTATTCTAGATAGTTTGAATTCATGAATAACTTATTAGTCACTCATATTGTGTTTTTATTTTCCTGATTACAGTCTTGATGAGCCTCTGATATTTAGATCATAGTCTTCAATGCTTCTTTATTTGAATTCTTACTAGAAAGTTCTGAGAAATGATATGGCCAGCCAGAGTAGATGGAGTCCTTATTACAGGTCACCATCAGATTGTGTAATCCATTTCCCAAGAGAAAAAAGTACCAAAAAATATAATGTGGGATACTTAGAAGCAAGATTTTTTTTTCCCCAAAGTAGATGACATGAAAAGACACTAAATTATAGGAAAATTATGTGTATATATTTCACATCTTTTTGTTTTTAGGTTCTAAAGGAAAGAACATGGACTAGAAATCACGAGGAGACCTAGGTTTAGCTTTGAACTTATAACAACAGATTATCCTGCACTGTATTTCTTCACCCTGCTATTGTTCCCTTGATCACAGCCACCAAACCCCCCAATGTCTTTCTTGACACCATCTTGCTTACTCACCCATCCCCAAACATGTCAGCTTCTTTCTTTCCTAGAATATACTAAGATCTTTTCTACTTCATTGACATTGCACATTGTTTCTCTTCTTCACATTTTATCTAAACATCTTGTAGTCATCCTTTCTGTCTTAATCCATAATCACTTTCTCAAATAGACCTTTTCAAACCCATCATCTATTTGGGGCTCCTGTGTAGCATGCTCATAGAGTCATGTTATTACCAGCGCCAGTATTGCTATTATAAATATAAATTTATTTTCATTATTGTTTTATTATTGTGTGGGTAATGTAGGTTATATGTTTCATTAAAGCAGAGGGTTTGTCTAGCGTATTGTAGATGCTCAGTAAATATTTGAGAACTAATTGAAGAATAAGTTAGTAAGAAGAAATTAGTAATAGAAGAGTTGAGATAGGGCAAATGGTTTGTAAGACCTCCTCCATCTTGAGTACTCTATTATACTGGGGATAATTTCATTGTTTCATTTCTATGTGAAACCAGTCCTGAAGGAGATTTTATCTTAAACTATACTTTGTGCATACAGTCAGGAATTGCACGGGAGTCTCTTAAACCCCGAATTTTGAACTTCCATTTAGCCATTCATACAAAGGAGTTAATCTCTAAAATGTGATTCTAGTCCTACACTTACCAATGGAAACCTGACCTGGCTCTACACTGTATATAACATGGAGTCTAAACACCTTGTGATGATAGGCAGATTGCTCAAGATCTGCCTATTCTTTCAGGCTATAGCTAAGATAAAAATTCTGCATTTGACATTTAGGACCCATGTAGAGTTTCCAGAATTCATGGTGTTTTTAAAATTTTTTCACTTGGTGTTGTGTCTTTGCACCTGCTGTGTCCACTTTTTAGAAAGCCTCTCTTCCCTTTCCCCTTTTTAGCTTTTGTTCATTAGGTGAATTCCAACTCAACCTTCCAAGATTTGGCCGAAATTTTGAGTGCTTAGTCATTTTCAGAAAGACTGAAGAACTTTATTTTATGCATACCTCTATTATAGCACTTAACAGATTGTTGTAATCATTAACCTACAGGACGGTTTCACCTTAACACAGTCAATCCAGAAGAATAGGGTTGCATTCTTATCATGTATCTTGGTCTCCAGCATAGTGCCCAGCACATGTTAGGCAATTTGTGAATGAGGCTCAAATTAGTATGAGACTTAGCCAGTGTTTTCTAGTGCTTCAGGTGTGAGCCAGAATAGTTGGTCTCTACCTTCCCAATTTTATTCTAATATTCTAAGTTTTATTAATAATGAATCACTTTATGGACTTGCCTTTATAACGTTAATAGCTCAAATCAAGATTTTGGGATAATTTTATTGATAATCACTTTATATTGTTTTTCTCTCAACATTTACATTTTTATTTTTTGCTGTTTTCCTAAAATTAGCTCATTCAAACTAGAGGGAATCATCTATGTAGAAGTAGTGTTCTCTAGATTTTGGTGGTTATAATGCTGAATATCTCAGTTTCTTGTCAGGTTCTAAAATTGGAGAATTATTTTTAACCCTTTGTTCAATCTTGTATTCATTACTACTTTAAATTTTTATTTTCCATATTTATTAAATGGTCTTCATCACCCACCTACAATAAAAATGCATGATCAGTCCTCAGCTCCTTTCAGTGGAACATTGATTTTATTTTGTGGTGTAATCATATATTCTCTTCCTGTTTTCCAAGATGTCAGAAATAAAATCAAACATTTTTGCTCCTGATTATAATGGAAAAAACTCTGCATCACATCATGACGTGGTACTCATTAGTATGTTTCCTTTTTTCTTTCCGACCTATGGCTAACCCTTAAGTCAAATATCAAACTGTCTGAACTCTCCTGACCCTCCAGTGAGTCATGGAACTAAAATCAGTCCATTTCAGGTGTAGATGCTCAGAGTTGGGCTTTTTCAGTCATGTCACTTCTTAATGCCATTTATTGAGTGTTAAACACTTAGCAATCTGGTGATGGACTGGAAGAATTCAACCAATATTTCCTTTTAAATAAGGATGATGAAATAGCAAAGACCCCAATACAAGTTGTGAAGAACAAAACTCCCATCTTTCACGTTTGTACTTGTAAAAGAAATGGAATCTCTAATAAAGACAGAGGGGGAAAAAAGCCAATTTTACATACATATGTTTCAGAACCAGCCTACGGTAATAAAACACAACTTTAGGAGGAAGAAAAAAGTCTTTCCCAATACTTTAATAGTCTTATTTTAATTATTTCTATCGGCTGACAAGCCAAGTGCTAATGTGCTCTTGCTCCAGTCTGGCCTCTAAATTATTTCCGAACTAGCAGTGGATTGAGCCTCCCTGGGGCTGCGGAACAGCAGGTGGCCCTTCAGCGGCAGCCTGGGCATTTTATGAATGGCTCAATTGCTCCCTATAGGCTGCTGTTCCTTCTTGCTGAGAGTCAGACTACCCTGACTGAATGCTCCAGCAGCAAGACTCTTATTGATAAATACATTGCAAACTGACAAGAGGAGGTATTTGATAACCACGAAAGCTCTTTCCTTAGTTTCAGGTCTGAGCATCAGGACTGGTGCTGTGAGTCGGTAGGGTCTTTGGTAGGATGAGGGATTAGAGGGAAGATGTGAGAGTCAGTCTCTCTAGTGTGCCTTTTTGTGCCTAGAGATAACTCAGAACATTTAAAAACAAGAAGAACATGATAGCTCGAGGCTCTCTACACCTCCTTCAAATGGAATCTAATATGTGACTACAAACTAGGGTTTACACAAGCCACCATACACGATTGAAGGGCACAGAAAATGTTTGCAGGAATGCTCATACTATTACTCTGTTTATGGCAAAAGCATCTGGAGATAGAAGTAACTGAGGGGCGGCCTTGAGGAGGAGTAAAGATGCATTTTTGCTCTATGTATTTTATATTTTTAAAAGTGTTCTGTTATAACAAAAATGCTATCTCTATTTTCTAAAAAATATTTTCCTAAATACAAATGCCCTCCCCTAGCCCCGTTTTTTGGCAAATACTAGCCTATGTGAGCCACTCTAACCTTAGTTACAATTTAACTTACCAGCTTCATAATGACTAATATGTGAAAAAGGTATTAGAATCTTCAGTATACACTTTAATTGCCCTTTACCATTAGTAGGACAAGGCAAATTATTGACCAACTGGAGGAAATCATATTTAGGGGACAGCAGAAGGTCCCCAACTAACCTACCAGTGGTCATTGTCATCATCATCATCATTATCATCATCATCAACATCATCAAACAGCAGTTTTTAAACAGTCCATCTGAGCATGGCATGGCACAGCACTCTACAAGGTTAATGAAACAGAGTGTCAAGGACTGTCATTTCACTGTTCCCATTTATACCAGAGACTAAACGTCAACAGGAGTACACACATACAAGGATAGACCCACCACTATAAAAACACTGGCTCCAAAATTATTTGGAGGTGATACTGGCCATGACTAATTGAGGAAACCAAAATGCCACATAGGACATTCTTTTACATTTTCCTTCTTTAAGAAGAGCTTCATCAGGAAGTTGTTTGAGAAAATATTTTGTAATATCATGGTTGTGATCCATAGAATCTTTGTTAAATTTTTCTTTGAAGCACCAACATTATGCTAGAATAGTTACTTGCAAGCAATAAAGTGTAATTGTTCTTAGTAAACACATTTTTTGCTGCTGACCAGGATAAGACATATCGTTCTGGCTATATTTACTAGAATATTTCTTTTTGTTGGCTTAGGATGGATACTCTTTTTTTTTTTTTTCCACTGAATTTTCTACTACTGACATTTCATGAACTTAAGGAATATCAAAGAATATACATTTTTATGTATATTTTAATATACATTTTTATTGTTGATCCTAACAATTATCTCTTGTAATTGGTTTAGAAGTTGATCTTGTCTTCATGCTCCATACAAGAAAAAGCAAAAATAATTTTCAATTTTTATACACTAAGACTCTATAAAAAGCATCTTTTTTTTTGTTATTGGTGTTCATGAGCTCCAATAAAATCTGTTTGAAAATGTTATGTTTTCCTCTCTGAAAATTCTTACTGTTATTTATTTATTTTTTAAATTAAGTCCTTTCTGAGGGGTTATGGAAGATTAACGAAAGTTTTCTTGCTTAAAATTTTAACAACACCAGGTAGAAATTGAGTCATGTTTGTGCAAACTTATCAACACATATAATAGAGAAAAGGTTTAGGATTTTAGAAACACTTTTACTTTATTTCACTTTTTTATTTTTTAGAGCAGTTTTAGATTCACATCGAAATTGAGAGGAAGAAGGCACAGAGATTTCTTAAATATTCCCTATCCCTGCATTTGCATGGCTTCCCACATGAACATCCCCACTAGAGCAGTGCGTTTATTGCAGCTGATGAGCCTATGTTGACACATCATTATCATTCCAAAGTCCATTCTTGGTGTTGTACAGTCTGTGGATTTGGACGACTGTATAATGACATGTATCTATCATTATAGAACCATATGGAGTATTTCCATTGTCCTAAAAATCCCCTGTGCTCCACCTATTCATACCTCTCCCTGCTAACCCCTGGAAACCACTCATTTTTTTATTGTCTTCACAGTTTTGCCTTTTCTAGAATATCATACATTTGGAATCATACAGTGTGCAGTCTTGGCTGATTGACTTTTTCACTTAGTGGCATACTTTTAAGTTTCCTCCATATATTTTCATGAATTGTCCTATAGCTCACTTCCTTTTAGTGTTGAATAATATTCCATTGTCGGGATGTACCACAGTTTATTTACCTATTCAGTTTCCAAAAGACATCTCGGTTGCTTTCAAATTTTGGAAAACAAGTAAAGCTGCAATAAACACTGCGTGCAAAGTTTTGCGTGGACATGGGTTTTCAACTCCCTTGGGTATACACAAGGAGCACTTACTGTCATCTTTGAATAGTAAGGCAGGAACTCAAATCCTGGTGCCACAATACCTTTTACTCTGTATTCAGAATCCTAGTAGGTGATGCTACTAGCTGTGCTGTCTTCACAGTAAGCCTTTTTCTCATTTGGATAATGTTTTGTTTAGCAGAAGGACTAATACAAAAAAGGTTTCAAGGGCCTTATTCCATTAGCAGACTGTAATTACTATGGGAACAGGACTATTTCAGATTCTTTAGTTAATTTAAGCTAATAATGTTATAGGTTTGGGGATATAGGTTTGTCAGTGACAATGATATGATTTTAATCCATTTCATAAAAACACTTCATGTGGAAGTATTATTGAGCAGTATCTTCGGTTGTCATAGGAATAACACTGACTTTCTAAGGGGAACTCCTGAATTTGTGGCGGGCTGTATTTGACATGATTATATTCTACTGATCAATTTTTTTTAATTAAAATCAAGTGAAATATATTGTGCAGTAAATTCAGATTGATTATATATGTATTCGTTACCTTAGATAAGGATGCAACAAAAAACAATAGCAACTCTTGTTCCGCTGTACTTCAAACCTCTTGGCAAACCTCTTATGACTTAATATGCTATGGGAACCATTGTAAAGACCCTGAGTCAGTCATCTAGAAATGCTCCCACGCAAGGACTCACCAGAGATTACAGATCATTTTTCAGACTAGAGACAGTCAAATGGACTTAGGCCTGAATAAAATGTAGTTATATAAGGAATCTAAAAGCAGTAAAAATTTTCCATTAACTATACAGAAGAGAAAACCATTACCATTCTGCCATTTCAGCAGTGTGATATAAAACAATGCTCTGATAAAAGATGAAAACAAATCTATAAATCCAGTCTATGCTTGAGGAGGATGCATCCGCAGTGGCATTAAATGTGACTTCAAATCACATGCAGACAACCTAAAGACCTTCCCAGCAAGGGTCAACCTCAGTATGATTGTGAAACTTAGAAACTTGGCCCCACAGCAAAGGTGCCCTTATTTCCTTGAGAGTTTTATTAACTTCACTCACAAATCTCATTTAATATTGAGACAGCAGTGATAACATCCAGGATTTTATTTTGACTAGTCCATTAGCATCAGTGGAATATCACAAAGTTGAAACAAAATGTATTTCTTTAATGTCTGTTTTGTGCCCCAGATTGTGCTAGGCATTTGGGGGAAAGAAATCAAAGCTATAAAAGAAAAGGAAGAACAAATTAAATTATTTTAGAGATGACATTTGCTTGCATGACAGAAATAGTGAACCACATAAGATAGTTCATAGTCAAATTTAGTTTTCTGAACAGAATATGAAGTGTTAAAGAAACTTAAAAGAAGGGACTCTAGCATAAGATGTAGTACCTAGGCTTTATTGAAAAAATGGGTCTTGGGCTATGCATTAAAAGGTATTTCTTGGAATGGTATTAAGGAAAGAAGTTTGATTTGATTTGGTTGGATTAGCTATGTGGTAATATGAATGAAACATTACTGTGTAAATGTCAATCAAGAGAACAACAAAAGTGCTATAAGGTCAGTCCTAAAAAAGTAGATATAGTACTGGGTGCTTTAAAATATGTTAAAAGGATAGATCTCATGAGAACACACTTTAAGTGTTCCTAAAAAAAAAATAAGACAACACGACAAAACAAAACCTACAGAGAAGCACAGAAGGAAATTTTTGGAGGTGACATATATATGTAGAACCTTGGTTAGGGTGATAGTATTACCATGGATGTCCAAATGTGTGTCCAAACTCATAAAGATGTATGCATTAAATATGTGCATTTTTATTTATTTTATTTATTTATCTTTAAAAGATTTTATTTATTTACTTGACAGACAGAGATCACAAGTAGGCAGAGAGGCAGGCAGAGAGAGAGAGAAAGGGAAGCAGTCTCTCCGCTGAGCAGAGAGCCCGACGCAGGGCTCGATCCCAGGACCCTGGGATTACGACCTGACCTGGAGTCAGAGGCTTTAACCCACTGAGCCACCCAGGTGCCCCTAAATGTGTGCATTTTTAAAAAGATTTATTTATTTGTTTGAGAGAGAGAGAGGGAGTGGAGGGAGGGGCAAATGGAGAGAATCTCCAAGTAGATTCCTCACTGAGTGCAGAGCCTGATGCAGGACTTGATCTCACATCCTGTGAGATCATGACTTCAGCCAAAACCAAGAATCAGGCATGCAACCAACTGAGACCCCCAGGTGCTCCTAAATTTGTGCATTTAAAAAATATATCTATTATACCTCAGTTAAAGCTTAAAAAAGGGAGATAATCTTGACATGTGGAAATTAGAGAAGTTGCAGCTCATGCAGATAATAGAAGGCCACAGTCAAGACTAAAACTTGTAAACATTAGCAGATGCAACTGAATGGGATACTTAATACACATAAAAAATTGGTACTTTTGTAAACTTTTGCCAGTGTATTTGGTGTGAAAGCATAATCTGAAGAAGAATATATTTAAACTTTTGCATCATCACAGATATCTATAGATATTGATAGATGGATTCACATATGTATGATTCTCGTACGTAAAGCATGAAAGATGATGGTTTAAGATAATTTTAAAATCCTATCAAATAATAACATATGAAGCAAAATGCTATAATGAAGTTCAAATTCTAAACTATTTGGCACAAACTAGCAGAGGTACTATCTCTTCTACCCAAGGTTAGTCCCTCCACTTCTCACAGGAAACTTAAACCAAACACTAGCCCTTCTCATTTTCTTATCTTTAATTGCTTATGCTTACAACATCTTTTAAAATAGCTTTTAGATGTATTCAAGGTCCTCCAGTGTTTAAAATAAAACAAGAAAATAAACTTACCTTAAGTGCAAATACATTCATCTTGCTAAACCAAATTATAATTATTTGTCAGATTGCTGTCATCTTAAATATTACCTGCTTGTAAAAGAGTGTCTGACTATCTATCTATATATATATATATATATATATATATATATATTCAGTCTATAGCTATGTAAAGCTTTTTCTTTGTCCTTTGAAGTAGCACTTAGCATAAATATTATTAATTGGCAATTTGTGAAATATTTTGTTTATTGAATGCTTCCTCGCCTGGGCTGTAACCTCTCATCTGCTGTTTATGGCTACAGCACCAAATTCTCAGTGCCTAGAACAGTGATTGGCGGACAATGGCCCTCAACAGATGTTTTTTTTTTTGCATAAGGGAATAGCTGTGGGGCCTAGTCTTTCAAACATGTAAAATTACTACATGTAATTCTGGACCTTTAAGATGCACCTGGTGCACAGAAGATTTAAACGTTCTATACATGTCTTCAAACCTTATCTCTCTCATCTTTTTTCTTTTTTTTTGCTCCTGTTTGGATTCTGGATTTTATAATTCCAGTTTGAAGAAAAAGAATGGTGGATAATATACGATAAATAAGGAAAGAGAAATAAAAGCAAGAATCTGAAAAAAACAAAAAGGACTGATGGAGATGTGGTAGAATTCTGACTTGGCTTCAACACAGACTTTGAGGAGGATTTCCAAATTACCTTGCCTGGTAGTTTGTACATGTGTTTGCAACTTTATTAACTTTATTAGTCCAATCCTGTGACATAGCATAAGCCCTAAAAATGTAAATTGAGTGATCATTATTCTAAGAGTATTTCGATTACTATATGATTCCTTCTGAATTCCTAGGCTCTAATAGTGGTTAGATCTATATGGGAGAATAATCTAATTGGGGCATAGGTAATTTAGCCATTTTTTTGCTTTTCCATCATCATCCTATTATACCATGGTTGGTTGTAGGCTAGAGATTCTCTGGAATGTATGACTTGATTTTCTCATAGACAGTCTACTCACATCAATTAGACACAGAAAGACACCAGACAAATATTTAAGTGGACATGGACTACATTATAAATAAAGGAGAAAATCTATTGAAATTTCCCAGCCTCCATTTCTAGGCAACAGTACTACAATCACTGGGGCAGCTGGAATGAATTGGTTGACCCTCTTTTTAAGGGGTGCTGTGATGTACAGTTAAAGTAGAAAGTAAACTTTAGTGCAGCTAAGGTGTTTAGTTTCAGCAGCTTTATACAGAGATTTAAAATAATTTAATTTTTGCTGACAGTTAAAAAACTAAAATTTAGAATTTTATCTCAGTGATGGAGAAGATGCTCAGATTACTGAGGATAAAAATATATAATTATAGTCACCATAGTCATTCTTTCATATTTTATGCCCACACAAAGGATAAAATAGAGTTTGGAATTCTACACAAATGAAAATAGTAGTTGGACCATTTAATGTGGTCATTTAAATTTAAAAAGGAAATTTGGTATAGTCATGTAGGAATGCATCTCTGTACATCTTATTTCTGAAGTCTTCTGATGTGTACTGTCTAATTACAGAAGTTGAGGGACTTGTTCTATATGGTTGTATTCTGCAGATTAGCATGAAGCATATAATATTTCTAATGAATTTAAACCCCTATTTGTTTGGCCATAAATGCCATTTAAAAAATCCACCTCAAATTCCTGTGCAGGTTTATTGCTTTCAATGGGTTATGACGCAGAGGCAATATGATGATCCGTTTTGCTTTCCAAAAAAGTTTGAAAATGATCTGCTGCAAATGGTGGTACATTTGCCTTCCTTGCTTGATTATAGGCTGCTTTTTTTCAGTTAAACCAAAATTACCTAGTTTATCAATGGAATTAGGATTCGTTACCCATTCTGTTGGAATTACCAAAAGTACTTTGAGAATATATTGTCCCTACCAATTAAAAGTAAATGATAAAAATGTATGAGAATTCCCTCCCTTTTCTAGAGAAGTTAATATCGAGGATATGCTGAGTCACTCAAAGCATTTGAAAAATATTTTTATCTGAAGATCAAAATTAATGTAAAACATGACTTTATATGGCCTAAGAATGTGGACTATTTCAATCGTGTAGTAACACTCCTTCGGTGCATAAAACCACAAAAAGTACTTGGTGACATGGGAAGAATGTCAATCTTATACCTGTAAGATTTGACTTTCATGAGCAGGAAGAAAGCAATGCATATAAAATGATTAATATGAGATGATCTATGTTAAAACATCAAAAAAGGGGTACAGATAATGAATACCGTAATAGTTCCAAAGAGAAAAATTCAGGTGGAGATTTCAAAGAGACTTCATTGAGATAGAAAGTTTTGGACTGGGCTCTGAAGAATGAGTAAGATTTGGGTGGGCAAAAGAGAGATTGGTTGAGTACTCCAGGCCATAGCCCAATATGAGCAAAAGCATAAAGACTAGAAAATGTATGAGAAACAGTAGGATCACACAGTGAGAGAAAAGGCTAGAAATATTTGGTTTCAAAAGCAAGTCCATCATTTATTATTTGTGTGACCTTAGGCAATTTAATTAATTTTTCTAAAATCTCAGATTCTTCATATTTAAGTTAGGGTTATAAACCCACAGTTATGTGTATAGTCAGAAACAGTATTTATTAACAAGGTCTTCGAAATGTCATGGTGTTGAATAAATTTTGATTGCTCCATTTAATTAATTTATTTTGAAGAAAGAAGATTTATGTTGGAAGATAGAGTACAGTTATGTTAAAGTGTAGAAGACTTAAATGGCACACAAAAGGCATTCAAACTTTATCCTATAGGCACTAGATAGATTTGGTAAGTTTTTAAAGTTTTGGATCAATTTTGAAACAAATGCACCTGATGAATATATGCAGGATTTTTTTTTTTAATAATGTGTGAGGTTGAGTCAGAAAGACTGGATGAAAGATTCATTTGATAAGGCCCAAATTAGGGTGCATATTGTTGCCTTTTCTAGAATTGATGAAAGCAGGAAAGAGGAAGATAGTTTTGTGAGGTGAATATTAGTAATTGATAGGTTCTGCTTGATGTTATTTGTAATTATACCTTAATCGGGATAAAGTTTCATGTAAGTCTCTCTCTAATTCACAGTACAGGCTGAAGTCCTTAACGGAAACAAACAATAAAAACAGACTCAATTTAGGGTGCCTGGGTGGCTCAGTGGGTTAAGCCGCTGCCTTCGGCTCAGGTCATGATCCCGGGGTCCTGGGATCGAGTCCCGCATCGGGCTCTCTGCTCAGCAGGGAGCCTGCTTCCCTCTCTCTCTCTCTGCCTGCCTCTCTGTCTACTTGTGATCTCTGTCTGTCAAATAAACAGATAAAATCTTTTTAAAAAAAAAAGACTCAATTTAGATGAAAGAAATTTAGGAAGGATATAAGGTAGCTCACAGATTCTCTGAGAAGTTTAAAAACCTTAACTGTAGAGACTTTTTGTCCAGACTCTATGCCCCAAATTATACACTAGACCCTTTCTAGCAGAGACATTGCTGATACTATGGCTGTACATGAGATATAAAGTTGGAATCTTGATACTGCTGCTTCTGGAAATGAGATGTACCTGCCTTGTTCTCCTGAGATTGGATTGCCCCAAGTCCCCCATCCTTTGCATCACTGGCTTATCCATGAGCTCAGGTCACATATATGAAAACCTGGAAATTTGGCTTCAGTGGCAGTAGGAAAAGATTCATAATGTAGGAAATTCCCCAACTACAAGAAGAGTGCTGTTAGGGACTAAAGTGTGTCTCCTCAAATGTCATCATTGGTGATAGGCCCTAAACCTGTTTGACTGGTGTCTTTATAAAATAAGGAGATCAGGATACAGATGAGCAGGGAGAGAAGACCATGTGAAGACACAAGGAAAACAAGTCCATCTACAAGGTTAGGAAAGAAACCTCAAAAGAAACCAACCCTGCTGACATCTTGATCTAGGGTGTGCAAAAATAAAATTCTGTTGTTTTAGCCACGCAGTCTGTGCAGCTCTGTTATGGCATCCCTTGCAAACTAATACATGTATTCATAGGTACTGAAAAGACAAAAATAATGGTATATGACAAATGTAAACTACATGTGTAGAGAGGGGAATTTCCTAGGTTGGGAAACAAAAAGTAAGAAACATGAAAGAAAGCTGAGAAAGAACATCTTGACTTGTTACATATAAAAGACAGGGAGTCAGAAAATCTTAGTACAGAGTGTTATTTTGGATAGAAAAATGTGAGTTTATTTGAGACATTTTTTTTTGAGTTTGAAGTGGTGGTGAAATCCAAGTGAACATATTCAACAAACGGATGGAGATGCAGACCTAGAACACAGAAAAAAAAATTAAGCTTGATGTATGAGCATAGGATCCCTTGTGAAGAAGAGGTCATTGAAGTCTAGAGAAATAATCCATTGTAAGTATATCTGGATGAAATAGGAGAGCTTCTCTAAGGGCTAAAAAATGCCAAAGTTAGGGGAAAGAAGAGTTAGAGGAAGTTCAAAGGAGAGTGAGTGCCTGTGTGTTTCTCTTCCAGCTCAGGGTCATATCACTGTGTGCCAATATTTGTGTTTAAAAGAGTGAGTTCAGAGTGGCAGGGGGCCCCAGATATGGGTAAAGGGAGTACAGTGTTAGCAAAGGAAGCAGCAAGTCCGGGGAAAGTATGATTAGGGTGATACGCTTGGCAGTTTCAGTGAAATCAAAATTGGTTCTCTGGGAGAAGGAGCAATATAGCAGGAATTTTTGTGGTAGGAGCTTATTGTTTCAGAGATAAATGCAAATATGGCAGGACATAAGATAGACCAGCTCCATCCTGCCGGATCTTGCTTTCTCATAAGCACTGTAGACGTAGACAAGTAACCTGACAGTTACCGTGTCACGTGCCGTGACACAGAACAAACATAGCACCTGGGATGTTATGGGTGCCTCCGCAAAACAGCCCGACTCAGATTTCAGAAAGTGACATCTAACCTAAGATTATAAGAATGAGGAGGAGATAGCAGCCTAAGAAGTTACGGGGAGATGGGCATATTATGTAGTTTGGATTTAAGCCTAGGAGGTTACGGGGAGATGGGAAGATTATGGAGTTGAACATACTATGTAGTTTGGATTTTAAGTAGGGGAGTGACATAGATTTATTTTTGAGAAGGGATGGGACGGAAGGCACAGAGTTTAAAAGGGACTGCAGAATATATCATGGTAATGGATGATCATGCAGTGAAGTAGAAGGGTGATAGAGAGAAATAAATTCCCAGTGCATGTAGGAAATACAGGCAGTAGAATTTGATTAACTGGATGTGGAAAACAACAAAAAAGGTTAAAGAGCAATTTGCTTTGTCTCTTGTGCAAAGGGGTGGACTGGATTCCATTCACTGAGCTAAGCAGCACAACAGGAAGAGAATGGAAATGTTGAGGGGGAAAGGTTGAATTCTGAACTGGATTAATTTAAGGTGGATGTGGAAACCAAGTTCCAAACTCATGCTTAAGAGAAAGGTTAGGACCAGATAGAGAGGTTTGGAAGTCATCATATGCTACTGTTACTATTACTAACATTATTCCAAAGAACAGCCACAGCAATTACAGACTGATGGCCTGGTGGGCATGCTGGAAGGGAGGGTATTTCGAAATGGTGGAAGTTGACTATACTGGAGAAGGAGCCTATAAATGGCCAAGCCAGGCTCATAAGACAACAGTTTAAGACAAGTAGGTTGTGGGCGGAAGGATGCACATTATATCCAGATACAACGTTAATTTCATGGTAATAAGGAAAAGGTGGATGTAAGTATGTCTGTTATTTGGAAGTTGGAAGTTAATGGCATTCATTTCTTGTAGCTCTTATGTTTATTTGTTGGAGGGTGCAGGGCTGTGGTGTAGAGGAGCTGCAGTAGTAAATTCATGTGCAGAAAAATGTCTTTTGGTAAAGGTTAGCTTTATGAACATATTAGCTCTGTCCCATGGTAGGATTGTGTTTGGCTGAGGTTTCTAAGCACTGTGCCGTAGGAATATACTCTTTGCATCATGGAGTTATTTCACAAAAGAAAGCTTGATATTCATGAATGTAAACAAGCTTATAAGGATGTTCTACTAAAGCATTTGACCTCTAGTAATGTCATAAAGCATCTCCCAAAAAATGGCAGAGCCAACACGATGTGAATTGCATTATATGTTGTTTGATCCTACATGTCTTTTCTCAGCTCGCATGAAGAACACAGACGTAAGGGGCAAAAAAAGCAAGTATGTGCGAGAGCCGTAGTAGCGCATAAAGTTCTGAATCTTGCCATTATTTAGAAAATCTGTATCAGGGGCACCCGGGTGGCTCAGTGGGTTAAGCCTCTCTCTTCGGCTCAGGTCATGATCTCAGGATCCTGGGATCAAGCCCCACATGGGACTCTGCTCAGCGGGTAGCCTGCTTCTCCCTCTCTCTCTGCCTGCCTCTCTGCCTACTTGTGATCTCTCTCTCCGTGTCAAATAAATAATAATAAAAAAAAATCTTAAAAAAAGAGAAAATCTGTATCAGTACAACATTTAGATTAGTACCTTTGACATTCTGGGTTCTCGATGAGAGGGAAAAAGAAGCACAGAAGGGGAGCAGTGTGGAGGAAGGGAAGAGATGCTTTTTGTGCCAGTGGGTTGACTTTATCACTAACTAGCTGCAGAATTTGAGGAAGATGACTTAATCTCACCAATTTGCAGTTTTCTAAGTTAAAGGCAGCTAGGAATCTAATTTGTGAATGCCTCTGAATGTCATCATCTTTTTATAAGTTGTGTATTTAAACTTTAAATGTATATTATTATTTCCATTTTCTAGATAAGAATATGGAAGCTTGGTTAAATTAAAACACAACTTCCAAGTTTAAATAGCTTGGTCCTAAACCTAATCTTATCTGAATTCAAAGTCTGTGCATTTTCCATTACACTGGCTAATATTCCACATGCCCTTCAGCCCAGAAATCCTACATAATATGAAGAATTAAGGAAGAACATTTTTATGTTGGTGACACCTTCTTCAGTTCCCACCTCTTCCTTTATCTATCCTCTGTACTCCCACATTCCTCTGTTTATTGTATAGTTCAGTAAATGTGTCCCTTGGCCCACCTCTGTTTTCTTTACACCTTCTACCACTCTCCTAATTTTTCCTCTCTTTCCATACTTTTAAGTTAGCAGAGGATTCTGATCACCTGAGAAGGTAGAAGGCCATGGTCATAAAAGTACATGCTGAGTATTAAGGGCAGAACTGCGCTATAAAAGAAAATTGTGTCATAGAATGAGTTCCTTTTTTCACTGACCCCATTACCCTGGTAAACTACTCTGCTTTATCTATATTCTTAGCTGTAAATGGACAGGCCATATTTCATAGGTTGCTTAAGCTAAAAATCTTGCTGGGTCCATCTGTTATGTAGAACCAATTTCCATCAGGAAATCTAAAATTCTACAGCTGGAAGGGGCGCAAAGATCAGCTAATCATACAAGGTCATTTTAGAATTGGGAAATTGGGTCTCTGCAAGAATGAGTGCTTTCCCCAAGGTCACCGAGAGGAACAAAATTCATACTTGCCCAATGGAGGGTTTTGAATAAGCATGTTTGACTTGAAGTCTCAACATCTGATCAGTTATTTAACTAGAAAGGGATGTGAACGTCTTTGTATGTTCCCTAATGGGATAAATGGTTAAGGCCATACATCTTCGTGGTTGAGAGGATGTAAGGTTAAAGTCACAACTCTGCTGCTTTATATGTGAAGCTCTTGTACTCTATGAGCCCTGTAAAGGCAATGATCATATATCTTTGGGTTATCATAGTATACGCTGTGCCTAGCATGAAACTGCTGAGTCAGGAATACTTGATTTCATTCATTTGGAGGAATAAATTGAATGCATAAGTAGTTACTACCTTTTAACTCATTGCGAGGTTTCAAAGAGAAGTTTAGCACACCAGACCAAAAGAAACTCTGAATATTAGGTATTATTATTGCTAAAAGCAAAGCTGAGGGTCCTCTTGCTTTTTAGTCAACATTTCTGAACATCGAGGATCCTTCTGTTCACGTTCAGTAAGTTCTTTAATCTTAAAGCTTATCCTGGGAGCCCAAGAATGCATATGGGGCCCTTAGAAACAATCATTAGGCAAGAAAGACCAAAGAATAGATGAGGCACTTGTTATAACATAAATGTCTATAGATGGTAAGAGAGATAATAAAAGGGTCTGTGTGTTGGAAGGTTGTGGTGAGAAGGGCAACAGTGAAGTTTCAACTGTGTGGAGTCTTTTTCTGCCAAGATTTTCCTGTTCTTTCTTCTCTTGATGCTGAGCAGGAACAGCTCTTGTATCAACACAAACTTGCTTTTCTGCTGTTCTTTAAAGTTTCCAGTGAAACTACAAAAATTTAACTAAGTTTAAGGGACTCATTTACTTGGCAGAAAAATACAACCCCCTTGTTTTGAAGAAAGTGAAATCTATTCCATTAATACCCAAATCTAGGTAAATGGGTTGTCAACTATAGAGTGAAGGAAGTGTACTGTGCTTATATTGGCATTTAGTTTCTTAGTAATTTTTTTGGCATACATATATTATATTAACAAATGATAGTAGTCTGGCACAGGGGTTGTGAAGTTGTAGGTCTATATCATAAATGTCATGTTTGTTTTTATTATTTATATTTGTATAGTGCTAAAATGTTTTCAGATTGTTAATAAAATTAGCCATAATTCCTCAAAATATATTGATCTAGTAGATGACTATAATTTTTTTTTACATTGAAGCAACAAATTATTATTGGTTTCTATGAGGCTTTGGATCATAATTAATTGTAGAAAAATGGTGAGATGATGTCAGTGGTTTGTAAATTACTGTATTCCCTATTCCCTATAAGCTAAACTTTTTTTTTTTTAAGATTTTATTTATTTATCTGACAGACAGAGATCACAAGTAGATAGAGAGGCAGGCAGAGAGAGAGGAAGGGAAACAGGCTCCCTGCTGAGCAGAGAGCCCGATGCGGGGCTCCATCCCAGGACCCTGGGATCATGACCTGAGCCAAAGGCAGAGACTTTAAACCACTGAGCCCCCCAGGTGCCCCTAAGCTGAACTCTTTTTTTTTTTTTTTAAAGATTGTGTTAAATAGTCTTATGTTCTTTTTTTTTTTTTTAAGATTTTATTTATTTATTTGACACAGAGAGAGAGAGAGAGAAGGCAGAGAGGCAGGCAGAGAGAGAAAGGGGGAAGCAGGCTCCCCGCTGAGCAGAGAGCCTGATGTGGGGCTCGATCCCAAGACCCTGAGATCATGACCTGAGCTGAAGGCAAAGCCTTTAACCCACTGAGCCATCCAGGTGCCCCCCTAAGCTGAACTCTTAATATGGCATTTACAAAGCCATCTATGGATCTTTAAAATATTGCTCTTGGGAGAGAATCTCCACTGGGGACAATGCCCTTTCAAATTCATTGCCTGTAAGTGTCTGTAGAGAAAATATTTGAGGTCAAGAATAACCAAATCCTAGATGGTAAGTACAGTCTGTCAAAAACCAGGGCATCTAGAATCCTTATCTATGTACTACTGATGCCTATCGCTACTTGACCCACTTTTATCTCTCCTTATAAAATAATCACATTTGTTTCAGTGATATGAAAAGGAAGCAGGCTACAAAACATTTATTTTATTTTGAAATGTCTTAAAGTAATCAAGAAATCCATTTTTAAATGTCAAAATTTATTCAGAATATATAACCTTGTACAGCTAATTCGGATAGTAACTGTGCATGTGGAAGACAGCCTCATTAAATAGGATTTTAAATGGATGGGGACACATGATCTCATCTGACACAGAATTTCTCTTTCCGCCAGAATTCACAAAATCTACATCAGCCATGGTGAAATTCACGTGGGCTGTTGAGTCATTGATTAAGATATGAAAATAGTTCCTGTATAACACAAACATTTTTCCAAGAGCTTACTCATCTATAACATTTTATGATGTGTGCACTCACATTTTAGTGAGAATGTTTTTGAAAATTTATAATGACATCTTATTTTTCACAAGTTACACTTTTTTCATAAGTGACACCTGTTTAATCGTACACATTTAGTGATGATATTGATTTTTAAGTCTAAGAAACATGTAATTATGTTGGAGGTCTATGTCAGTGGTGTGGGAAATATATGACCTTTGGGGCATAGGGTTAGCACTAAGTAGACCTATCTTTGACAAACTAATTTAGAGAAAAAAAAAAAATCCAGAGGGTCCAAAGCATGATCAGGTAAGTCCAGGCAGAGGATATACATGAAGCCTGCCTTATTTCTTCAATGTGGCAAAAAAATCAATTAAGTGGAAACTGTGGGGAAAGAAACTATTACACCCCTCTTTTGTATATACTCCTCTATTGATTGATTAATTCTGTGGCCCACAGAACGAGGTGTTCCCTTCCTCAGCACCATTTTCCCAGTCTCACCTTTCTCTGGAAGCATTGATTACAGCTATGGGACACCTGCCAAGAATCCTGGCCAATAGTGGTCTCCTTCAGTTTTAAGTGGACACATGGTGTTTACATTCTTAAGGACTGTGCCTGGGCAGCTTTATAGAGCAGAAAATTCAAGCCCCAATTCTGGAGCAGCTGCCCCTCAAGGGCAGTTGATGCTGTGAGCGTCTAGATTCCCACCTTGGTTGGTTGACCGTATTCTGTGAGGAGCTGCTCACCACTGTTCTGTTCAGAGTCTTTTAAATAACTGCTGATTGAAAAGTTCCTAGAATTACGACGCAATCAGTAAAACTACTAAAAAAATACTAACCTGGTCAGTGGAGATATTTAGTCTCTTAGAATTTCATTACCTATGTGAGATGCTTGTTGTAGTAACATTGATAATTTTCACTGAAGTACTGATGTAGAAACAATGTCTTAGGTTTTCAAGTATACTTCCTTGCAGTTTGTTTCCATAGAATTAAACATTAAATATCCCATTTTCAAGAGTTGAGAAACTGAGGAAAAGGAGGAAGGATACATAATAGTTTAAAAAAAATCCCTCTCAAAAGCTTCTTTCATACATGTATCAGTCCCCTAGAGTGAAATATATTTTATGGTGTCATAAATGCAATGTATAAATCTACTTTTATATCAGATTAGCACTGAGATATTTCTCTCTTTTTTTAAAAAACGATTTTATTTATTTATTTGACAGACAGAGATCACAAGTAGACAGAGAGGCAGGCAGAGAGAGACAGAGGAGGAAGCAGGCTCCCCACTGAACAGAGAGCCTGATGCAGGGCTTGATCCCAGGACCCTGAGACCATGACCTGTGCCAAAGGCAGAGGCTTTAACCCACTGAGCCACCCAGGCACCCCCATATTTCTCTTTGAATGGGCAATCTACTGGCCAGTCTCTTCTGTTTTGAGTATAACAGTAGAAGCCTTCATTAGATTAACTGGGTTTAGTAACAGGGCTGCATTTTAAAATCCATGCTTTCAGGCAGGTTTGTTTGTTTCGTTTGGGTTCGTTAGCTGGTGGCTAATATATGAGATCTACCATATTGCTCAATTGAATCAGTATCTACTTGCCACCAAGACTGTCATTTGCTATGAAATATTGCAATGTGCATGCTTTACTATATATCTTACAGACTGAACTTCCTTCATTTCTGCTACATCATCCAACATAACCAATTGTTGCTGTGAATGTCTTTACAAAGAATTACTCAGCGGAGGCCTATTAAGAAGAAAAACTAGGATTAATATAATATTTTTTCTGCTCCTAAGCTCATCTTTTGATCTAGCTTCTTTTAATCAACCTTGTCACCAATGTATGTGAGGCATGCATGAACAGTAAATACTACTAATACAGGCTACAGAGGAAACAGTAGCTGTGGTTGTATTCAGTTTATAGGTATGTTCACTACTCTGCTTTGTCTGGAGGTAACGTATACAGCATAGTGGGTATAATGCATAATTAAAATATTTATGTTTGTAAATATAATGAAAACCAAAAAGCAAAACTTCATCAATATGATTGTGCAACCTTCCGTACGTTTAAGCAGAACGATCCCATGCCAGGGCTAGTAGTAGGCTCTCTGGTTGCTGGAGTGTGTCAGCCTACATATATGAATTGTATCAACTGACAAAATATTGACCATGTCTTCTGTATGAGTCACTCAGTCTTTTGAATATTTATGAAATGCCAGGCACTGTACAGCAGAGTACAGGACAGATGAAGTTTCTTCCTGCTTGATATTTGCATAAGACTAGCAAGGGGATGTGGGACAAGAGAAGTAGATTCATATGAAGAATACCGTGGAAGGTGATGAGTGTTGAGAATGAGTAAGTGGAGGCTGTGACGGAGAATCACACGGGGACTTCCTTCATCCAGAAGGAGCTGCAGGGGTAGGGTGACAGCAGAGAGGCAGTCTCCGCCCTCAAACTGCCGACATCCCAGGGGGTGGCTGAGATGTGTACACTGAGAACCATTACTCACTAGTGTGCTATGTCTCAGCAGAGTTCTGCCAAATCCTCGTTTTGCCAGAGAGATGTTAATAGGTATTGTATGAAAACAATGAAAAGTTCTGTGGTCGGATATGTGGGGAAAGCACTGCATAGCAACGTAGCTCCTTTTGGAAATTCACAATGCCCAGCACAAAGCAGTGTGGGCTCTGAGAAGTCCCATAGTAGTAAAAGTTATACAAATTTGCTTAATCCTGTATTTCAAAAATTATTTTGACCTTGGATCCTGATGCCAGTCCAGGAAGTTCTTTACCATTCAGTGAATTTGAATGTTATTGAAGAGATAAAGATACATAAATATGAGGTTGGTTAGATGTGTATTTTGTAAATAAACAGACAGTGCATAGATGTGTATTTTGTAAATAAATATAATAGGTGTAGGAAATTTGGAGCCCATCATTCTTTGGTGATGGCCATCATTGTCCAGTGATCCTCAGAAATGTTTTCCTTAAAAAAAAAAAAAAAAAAAGAAATGTTTTCCTAGCAGAAATGATTTTGGAACAGTGTTTAACTATAGTTATTAGGAATATTAACATATAGAGTATCAATCTAATAAAAATGAAATGAAAGATAGTGATTTTATTTCTATTTTGGTCTAGGATTATTATATTATTATATATTGTAATATATATAATATTATATATTATAATTCTAGGATTATTATCACTGCATATCAGTGATGTGTTGCAAATAAGTCTACTCCATGAAACTCCTATCTTTTGATTCTTGGCAAAGTAATTCATAGTCACATTAGTTATCAGTCAGATGGTACATACAGATACACTTGATATTTTGAGATAACTTGCCAGAGCTGTCAATATAGCTTAAAGAAACCAACAAGAGATTGAAATACCCTGAGAAGAGTGACAAAAAAGTGTCCTTACCATCCTTAATTCTCAACCCAAATGAGACACTGGACAGGGAGAGCTGCCTTAGATGAATCATGTCCTTCACTGTAGGGTAGCTCTGAACTCAGAAACACCTGGCAGAAAGAGAGCCGGAGGGAAAACTACCCCACCTTACACTCCTCTGCCCTTAGATTGCCAATGTGTGCCTCCTAATGGCTAAAAACAGCTGGAGGAGAAAGGGCAAAGGGCCCTGTTGATGACCTTCATAGGGATCAGCCTTTGAGGCCAGAACAGAGTGAAGAAGACTATAAATTGATTTAGGAGAGGAAAATGGATGATATTTAGCACAGCGTCATCTTTATGTTCTTCATGAAAGAAAATCTAGATGCCAGGTGTGGATTATTTAATCTGTTTCCACCCTTTATTAAACAAGAGGAGAGTTTTATTTACCTGTGTGTGTGTGTATCGCTTCTCGGCCTTTTGGCTAAGATCAAGTGCTGTGTGTGTGTGTGTGTGTGTGTGTGTGTGTGTGTGTAATACTATTATTATGATAAATATAATATATATACCATAGTATATATTAAATGAGAGGAGTGTTACATATAAATAAATAAATAAATAAATAAACACACGCACGCACGCATGCATGCACGCGCGCACACACACACACACACACACTAGCCCAATTGTGCCAAGTATTGATATGACTGGGTTTTAAAAATCTTGATACTGAGGTTAATGCCCATACCTTGAAGAGTCTGCTACAACTCTGTGAACTATGAAATCACTTTATTACATTATATTTTAGATATTCAGTATCATTTTACTGTGGGGTCCATGTCCCACTATTTCTTTAAAATAAAGGTAGTGGTTGGGGCACCTGGGTGGCTCAGTAGGTTAAGCTGCTGCCTTCGGCTCAGGTCATGATCTCAGGGTCCTGGGATCGAGTCCCGCATCGGGCTCTCTGCTCAGCAGGGAGCCTGCTTCCCTCTCTCTCTCTGCCTGCCTCTCTGCCTACTTGTGATCTCTCTCTGTCAAATCAATAAATAAAATCTTTAAAAAAAAAAGAAAAAAAATAAACGTAGTGGCTACTCCTCCTTCTTCCTGCATTGAAAGACAAATAGAAGCAAGGTGTTCTTGCTATAATCACTCAGAATCATTTGCCTTCTACTTTAATTCCTCTTGCTTCCTAACTCTAGTAGGAGGATTCGGTTGGAGTTCTGCTCAGATCCCCTTGAGTCTCTTTTACCGTTTCTTCTTGTATACCCCTCAGATTCTGAGTCATTTGCTTCTTATGGCCTGTCGGTGCAACCTACTGGGATAACAACCTTTGGTTACTGGCACCGCTTTGCTGGTGTGTGGCACTTTCTTAACTCAGGCTACCATAACAAAGTACCATAAACCGGGTGGCTTAAACAACAGGAATTTATTTTCTCAAAGTTCTGGAGGTTAAAAGTTCAAGCTTTTCACCATGATTGTTTTCTGGTGAGAATTTTTTTTTTTTTTTCCTTGTAGGAGTCTGCCTTCTCTCTGTGTCTTCACAGAGTATAAAGTAGAGATGGAGGAGAGTAAGCTCTCTGGTTTCTTCCAAGAGTATTAATCCCGTTGTGAAGGTTCCATATGGTTTCATCCAAACCTTATGGTCTCCTAAAGGCCTTATCTCCAAAAGCCTTCACGTTAGGGGTGGGTTTCAGTAAGAATATGGATTTTAGGGGAACATATTTTAGTCCGTAGCAAGTTTGGAGGTAGACATGCCTGTAAGTTGATATCTCTTGGGGCAGCGTTTAGCCACTGAATGAGTTGTGCCCGAGTCTGAAGTCTTGCTTCCTTGTCTTATGTCAGGACAGAGCAATGAGGTCTGATTCATACTCCTTGGGGAGAACAAGAGCAATGTGAGTAAGGCTGAGGAAGGTATGTTCAGAACGAGGAGGGCTCTCTGGGTGGCATGCCTGCGTGTCTTGGCACAGTATTTGATGGTAGGGTGGTGAGGGCATTCCTTTGAATTTTTAGTTCCAGAGATGGACAAAGAGAAGGTAGGTGGGAAGTCAGCTTCCAAATTAAACCTTCCTCACAGTTATTCCCAGGAATAAGCGATAGTCACCGATTCTCCCCGAATCAAGGATTTATTTATTTCTGAATAGTGACTATTTGATGATAGTAAATCTTTGATAGACCATGGCAGTTTTATTTTGTTAGTTCAAGCAAAATATTTTAGAATGGAGTTGAAATCATTTTTCCCTTCACAAAATAATCTGTATGCATAAATTATATCCTGTTTGATTCCTAATTCTTATATTTACTAACAATAATTTGACATGTTGGTGTGGTACCTTCCTGGAGCTAAATAGGATTGGTTCATGTATTGACAAATCCAACGCAATTTTTATACAATCTTATATATAAAATATGTTGAGTCTGTCAAAATAACATTTTTATCTACATTTTTATCCACTAGGCCCATTAAATGTGCGTAGTATAGGGTATAATGAGTAACTTTGACATTTTCTAATTATCAACATAAGATAACCTGCCTTTAAAAAAAACATATTTGTTAATACTCTTGTCACTGGTATTGTAAATACATCAGAACTGGTTTGTAAGTATGTATTATAAACACTCAAGACTCTAGCTTGATAAGCTAAGTATGTGTGACTTTAAATATATGAGACTAGCTTTGGAAGCTAAGCAGTGAAGATGAATTTCTCCATCATTTCCAAACTAACATCATCATCTATTTAGATTTTTGGGGTTATAACTTTTGAAAGCTACTGTGCCTTCCTATGGGTGATGGTCTGCTCATCCGTCACTTACTTGGCTAATTCCTGCAGCAAATTTCATCACCTCTACCAGGCAGCCCAGGTTGTTACCCCGAGTGTCTTATCCGCCACTGAATTCGCAGCATCTAACAGTGCCGGGCTCATTGCAGACACTTTGCAAATATTTGTTGATTGAATGGTGAATTGTTCTGTTAATTAAATGATGCCCCCAAGGAATAAAAATTAACTTTTGACCAATCTATTCTTTATGGATTTTCCACTTCCAGCCTTAAGAACAGTTTGCCCTATTGACATGTGAAGAGAAAACAGCCTTTATTTTTCTATGGCATGTAGAACTCCTACCTGTCAGTTTTTGCAAGTCTTGTCTCTAGGCTAAAGATTGGGAAACTATATATATTCTTTTTTTGTTTAGCATTAAAATGAGTATGTTTCAAACTATTGGAAAAAGAAGTCAATTGCAGAAAACTTCAGCTTAGCCAGTGATTAATGTAACAGCAGGTAGATTACTTTCCTACTTTGCCAATCAGTCTCTATAGCATGAAAATAATGTTATTTGCTCCTTTACTTTTCAGAGAGAGGATGGGGAGATTAAAGGGGAAACACTGGTCACGGATTTCATCTCTTGTGAAGCAAAGCTGCCATGACGATCAGCTCCATGTGGAGCTATTTTAAGCTCGAAGTACTTCAGCCTAGTTCTTAGCTACCTAATGCCCTTTACACTTCTGCTACCAGTGTAAAGTGCTGGTCAGAGCTTTTACGTTTAAAGTGACCACTCTTTGAGGAGAGAGAATTTCTGTAGAACCACATGAAGCACTGTTGGCTCTCTACATTCAGTAGAACCAGAGATGTCACACAGAGAACCAGAGAAACCAACCATCTCATTTTCACGTGGGTAAGGACAGCACGAGAGATTCTCATAGAGTTAGTGGTGCAGAGTCCATGGAATATGCTTGTGTTCAGGCAAAAACTTGTGCAGTGATTCAGTCATTCCATTTGAAGTTTCTGCTCTCACACTGCGTAGGAAAAGTGCTGGTATTAAAGTAGAGGTCGATTAATAATTCTTTTTTTGGAAGGTGGCAACAGAAACCAGAAATGGCAAGAAGTGCATAGAGAGATGAAATCAGATAGAACTCAGAACTTAGAAATGTAAGAATCTGTCAAGAATGGTGAAGAGTTAGAGACTTTACTCTAATTGCGAGTTAAAAAGTTAGCCTGCCATAACTTCATGGATGCTGGCAGAAATACAGACTTTTGTGTTAGAGACAAGGAACTTGACAACTCACAGAAGAGCAGGTGGCCTTCAGTTTGCATTAGTTCTCTTGTCCGTCAGTCCTGAGGGGGTGGTGGATGGGGATGCTTTGAACTCAGTGGGTGTGTATCACAGCTGAGGAATCCTGAGTTTAAAGAAATCCTAATATTATAAAGTGGAACAAGCCAAGTTGTCCAGCTTTTGCCCTGGGGAGAAGTACTATCTTTCTTATTCTGGTCAGGAACTAAATTGCCTTTTGCACCAGATGGAGATCCTTCACCATCCAGGGCTCTTTGCTATAAAAACATCCTTGAAAAAAAACAGTCAAGAACAAAAGCTAGCAATACCTCTGCATGAAGACATGCAGAAATATGAAAGACCAATGGACAGTTGCCTCCTCAAAATTTCATGAGATCCTGAGCTGGATCTCTAGTGTCCTTAGTTGTTACTATTCTACCCTTTCTCTGGAGCACTGGTTATGCTTTTATACATATCTGTATTCTGGTTAAGTGCTCTGCATGATATAAAATATGTTTGATAAATGACTTTAAACAGTTAACCAAAGGTCTCATTTTCTGATGCCTGTGTAAGTCACTATTTTCCCCTCAGGAATTCAGTTCTGCTCAGCCATCAATCACTCAATGGGAAACTTTGCAAAGGTGGCATATCAGATAAATTCATTAACCAATTTAATCCATTTTATGTATATACTAGAAATTGCAGGGGGATATTTTATTGTATTTCCAGCCAAGAGAAGCAATTTAATAATAAATTACATCTGTCATTTCATGCAGACTTCTGTATTTACCTTTTTTGGGTCACTATTGTTAGACTATTGATTCCCACATCTTTTTGTAAATCAAAATACTTTGAGATTTTTTATCATAATCAGGTTCCTACTCAGGATGTCTGGCATGTATTCTTGGAATACCTGATTTGGAAAACTTTCTGGGTGATTTTAGCTGTAGCTTGGTGTGGGCACTTGCAGATTTTAACTATAATTTCACAGTTATTAATACTTCAATTTATGACTCAAGAGGAAAACATTAAAAATCTTCTATTTTCTGTTTTTGGTTTCATTGCTACCCTCTCTAATCCGTATATTTTCTTCTGCTTGCTTTGGATTACATTTTCTGTTCTTCTTCTAGTTTTTTAAGGTGGAAACTCACTTCATTGATTTGACACTTCTTTTTACTATTTTAACAGCATCCCACAAATTTTAATATGTTTTGTTATCATTTTCATTCATCCGAAATACTTTCTGATTTCTTTTAATTTCTTCTTTAGCCCATAGATTGTGATTACTTTTGAAATATATGGATATTTCCAGAAATTTTTCTCTTATTTATTTCTATTATAATTACATTGGCCAAAGAACATACTTTATAAAGAACATGCTTTGTAAGTAAATAAAGCATGTTTATTTGCTTAAAATAAATGAGACTTGTCTGGTCTGTGATTAAAAAAAAAACAAAAATATAAGGAGCTGAGGAATATTCTAATCACAACTGTGTAATTTTACTGGGAAAACAATACATCTTCTGAAAAAGTATGGGAATAAGTTATTTTACATTTTGAGCATCTTTGGTGTTTTGAGGAGGTTTCTGGTCCAATAATTATTAGAGCAAATCAAAACGTGTGAAAAAGCTGGTGATTTTTTAAAAGGCTGGAATTACGCAGTTTGATCAGCATGGGGCTGTGGGTTTACAAAGGACTGTGACAGGAGCATGGTGGCCCAGAGGTGCCATTACAGCACCTTCTGGCCAGGTGACTGGAGGTTATGCTCAGTGTGTTGGTGGAAGAGACTAACCATGCAAAAGAAACAAGAGGAAGACTGAACAGAAATTTAGTATTTTGGCAAACTTTTGAAGAAAAGTACTGAATTTCAGAAGGTTAAATACAGAACATTTCTAGATTCTTTTTTTTTTTTTTTTAAAGAGAGATCACAAGTAGGCAGAGAGACAGAGAGAGAGGAGGAAGCAGGCTCCCTGCTGAGCAGAGAGCCCGATGTGGGGCTCGATCCCAGAACCCTGAGATCATGACCTGAGCCGAAGGCAGAAGCTTAACCCACTGAGCCACCCAGGCACCCTGAACATTTCTAGATGCTAACTTTCAATTTAATCACTTATGGCAGCCGCTGGTTATACTACTATTGCTACTGCTACTACCACCACTACTGTTTTGATTATTCTCACTCTGAGTCTCTGGCTATTTGGTGGACATGAGGTGATGATGAACCCAGTTGAGTGTGCAACAGTTACAGTCCTGGTTCCGTATCTCTAAGTAGCCTTGTAATCTCTGAGAAATGTGTTAGTGTCTCTTGGCCCTTGCTTCTAATCTAAAAGATGAGTTTTCTTCAGTTAGGTTGGGTGGTTTAGAAATGCCACTTCATAGCCTAATGCATGGCCCCATCAATAATCTAAACAAAACCAAAAAATAGAAAATAATAAAATTTAAAATACAGATGTAGAAGAACAATAAAGAGAAAATTTAAACTCTGATTTTTGGTAGTAGCACTTTGTTTTACATGTAATAGAAGAAGAAATCTTTATTTATACATTTTTAATGTCTTTACTTCTTGGCAAAATTAGGAACAACCCTATGTTTATTCTAGTGTGTGTGTGTGTGTGTGTGTGTGTTTATTTCCTGGTTTATTGAAGTTTGAAAGTCTGCAAATACCGAAGAAAAGTTTGGTAGTTTCTCAGAAGGCTAAACATAGTATTTTCCAAAGATCCAGCAATTCTATTTTTACATACATACATTTATATATAGAGAGAGATAAATAGATAACAATAGAAAACAGGGACACAAACAGATATTTGTATACCCATTTCATAGCAACATTCTTTAGAATAGCAAAAAGATGAAAACAATCCACATTTCTATCAGCAAATGAATGGAAAAACAAAATGTGGTATACATATACAAGGGAATATTATTCAAAAAATGAATGAAATTTTTATATGGATACAATATGGGTTGACTTGAAAACATGTTTAGTGAAATGTCAGACTAACAGGGAGAAATATTGTATGATTCCACTTATATGAGGTACCTAGAGTGGTCAAATTCATAGTGACAGAAAGTAGAGTAGAGTTTACCTGGATTTAGGGGGAAGTGGATAAGGAGAGTTTTTGTTTAATGGGTATAAAGGTTTTGTTGGGGATCATGAAAAAGTTGTGGGTATAAATATTAGTGAAAGTTGTACAGCATCGTGAATATATTTAATGCCATTGAATTTTATACTTACAAATAGTTAAAATGACAAATGTGATCTTATGGGTGTTTTACCACAGTAAAAAAAGGCTTGAAACTACTAGACCACATGGCCTTTCAATTTTTATTGTCCTTCTAGTATTTCATTGTTAACCTGCCTTTATGTGAAATATGCCAAGGACTTTTGCCTATAGCAGATTTTATTTAAAGATCAAGTTGAACTAGTATTCAATTATGATAAAGTCTGTGGTTAATATTATATTTTATAGTACAGTCCCAACTCCCTAAAAAGTATTAAGGGATATTACAAGTGTTTTCTGTAAATTGTGGAATTATATTAGCTTTCTTTGTTTCCTAAATATTAAGTAGACATTGATTTTTAAGTAAAATAAAAGCAATTAACACAAATTTTTAAAATAAGGATTTTTGAATTGGGCTAATGTAGTAGGCAGTCTTCTGAGATAGCCTTCTATTATACCTATCTCCTGGTATTCATAGGTTTGTATATTCTCTTCTCTTTGAGCATGGGTTGGACCTAGTGACTGCTTCTAACCAGTTGAATATGGCAAAATTTCTGCAATTGGATTATGAAAACTCTTAGTTCCAGTTTTCCAGCAGATTCTTTATTGACTTGGTTTTCAGGTTTTGGTGAAGGAAACTGTTATGTTGGAAATTGTGGTTAATTTTCTGTGTCAACTTGGCTAGGCTGTGGTTCTCAGTTGTTAGGCTTAACATCAGTCTAGATATTGCTCTGAAGGGTTGTTTTTTTTTTTTTTTTTTTTTTGGGGGGGGGGGGATGTGACTAACATTTAAATCAGTAGTCTTTGAGTAAAGCAGATTAAGTAAAGTAGATAATGTGGGTGGGCCCTGACCAATCATTTGAAGGTCGTAAGACAAAAGACTGAGGTCCCCTGTGGAAAAGGAAGTTCTACTGGAAGTCTTCAGAGTACAGCTAAAACCTCAACTCTTTGGATATCCATTCTGCCTAGTCTGCCCTGCAGATTTTGGGTTGGCCAGTCTCCACAATGGCATAAGCCAATTCCTTAAACTAAAACAGTGTTTTTATATAAATCTTGTGTGTTCTGTTTTTCTGGAGAACCCTAATACAGAGAAGTCTACATGGCAAGAAATTGAAGACAGTCTCAGTCTAATAACCACTGAGGAACTGAACCTCTCAGTTCAACCAACTGAGAAGTACTGGATCCTCCCAATAACCATTAAGTCAGCTTGAAAGCAGACCTTACTCAGTTGAATTGTAACTGTAGCCTTCTGAGCAACCTTTAAACAGAGGACCTGCTGAACTGCAGTCTGGATTTCCTATTTATAGAAACTGTAAGAAATAGGTGTGTGCTGTTTTAAGCTGCTAAGTGTTGGGATAATTTATTATGCAATAATAGATAACTGATACAGGTTGTTTTTTTTTTTTTTAAAGAAAATACTTGTTAGCAAAACATCTGGAAAAGAGCTTGACTTTCTTCTATTTTCTGAAAAAAATGTTTGCTCATAATTTGTTTGCCTGCCACTAGTGACCTATCTTCTTTCCGTCAAATTTGCACTTCCAATCTGCTATAAAACAGGACATTGATAGCTAGCATTTTTACCATTAGTATTACATAAGTTGCAAATTGTGAGGGTTTAAGAATTCTTAAAAAAAATAAAATAAAAACTCCTTGTGAGAGAGAGGGTGCAAGATTTGGCTCCTAGACTTCATGTCATTTATTTTGGCACCTAGGTGCCATTTTATTTTCTTGAAGTTTCTTCACAGTGTTTCTGGAAAAGAAGTATTCCAGGAGATCATTAGAGTTTTTTTTTTTTTTCTCTTTTATTAAAAAACTCAAAATGTAAGAGAGATATAGAGACAGAAAAAGAGAGAAATAACAAGTGAGTTTCCCACATAAATTGGGAAAAAATGCTCAGACTTTGGATCTGAGAATGAGTGAACACTGAAGTAGTATTTTGGGCATCCTTAAATAGTTGCAGTTTTGTTTTGTTTTTTTTTTTTTTGGTCTTCAGCTTCAATATTTCACTTTCACATATTTTCTATCTCTGAGGTTATATTGTCTCCTAATATTTGAAGAACCAGTGTTTCAAAATGAGGGCAGAGATGTCAAATCATGTTCTGAGCAGAGCACAGGCAGCAGAAAGTCTTGGGATTTATTTCTGCGTCCACAAGTGACTTGCAGTGCAGTAGGGCAGTTCTGCTAAATCTCTCCAAAGATTGCCAGTCAACAACATGGGCAGATTCACAGAATTCTGGAGGGGTAATTCATGTTCGTAAATATTCCAAGACCCTTGACCTAAAGATGCTATTGAGGCGCAAAGTATTATTTTCAAGTGACTGAACATCTGGAACCTATGAACTCTCCAGAATAAAGTGGTTTGTGTAGTTTACTTAACACTTCTTGTGTTTGGCTTTACTGATTGCTGGGCATGGGAGAAATAGAGTAGATCCAGAACAAATGAGCAAAGGGAAAGACAGAAGAGAAAGGGAGGCAAATCAAGAAACAGACTCTTTAACTGTAGAGAACGAACTGATGGTTCCAAGAGGGGAGGCTGGGGGGGGTGGTGGTAAAATAGGTGACGGGGATTAAGGAGGGCGCTGGTCGTGATGAGCACCTGGTGATGTATGGAAGTGCTGAATCACTGTATTATACACCTGAAACTAATACTAAACTGGATGTTAACTAACCAGACTTTGATTAAAAACTTTTAAAAAATCCCTATTTTTAACCCACTGAGCCTGGGTGGCAGGGTCCTGGGATCAAGCCCCGCATCGGGCTTTCTTCTTGGTAGGGAGCCTGCTTCCTTCTCTCTCTGCCTGCCTCTCTGGCTACTTTGATCCCTGCCTGTCAAATAAATAAATAGAATCTTAAAAAAATTAAAAAATAAAAACTTTAAAAAAATAAAAAAGAGAGAAGATCCAAATAAAGTTGTTTCATTCTCTTGTTTTAAGAAACATGGCGCCACATAGGAGATTTCACACTTAATTTGAGGAT